>NW_028154691.1:0-299000 GCF_963457635.1 Microchirus variegatus | reverse complement strand
TCTTCACATGCCCAGCACCAAAGGTTACAGCACAGAAGAGGGTGCGTTTGTGATGTCATCATTTAGTCCGCATATCAACTGTGATGGACAGAGTGGGTACAGCCACATTGTGGGGGAGGAACTGGTATTGAAGATGATAATATAGTCCATGGTCTGGAAAATATTCCTTCACACACTTAGATATATTTTATTTCTTTATTTTAGTTCTATGCACCATATATCTGGAACAAACTCCCAGAAAACTGTAGGTCTGCTGAAACTCTCACCTCTTTTAAATCAAGAGTGAAGACTTTTCTGTTTGCCGCTGCATTTCAGTCATTTCCAATACTGCACTGTAACCTTTATTCCTTATATATACTCTTGATTTTATTTGTTATCTTTTTATTTTATTTGTATCTATTTTATTTTTTAATCTTAATCTTTAAATTTTACCTGCTTGTTTTTATTTTGATGTTATATCTGATTTTATAAATGTCTCTTTTCTATGCTTTTTAATGCTTTATGTAAAGCACTTTGAATTACCTTGTTGTTGAAATGTGCTATACAAATAAACTTGCCTTGCCTTGCCTTACATTGACATGAACTACATTCATTCCTTTTTTTTTCCAAACTGCTACACTGTTACTGTCCTGTGGGCTAACAGACATCAGATGTCACTGACAGCTAGACTGGGTGGGGGGTTGTGACCATGTTAATGTCATGCAAATGAGCAGCTATTGGCCTGGCTCCTCAAGAGGGTCGAAATCTTTCAGGCTGAATTTCTCCCTAAAGCAGTTTGAGGAGTGTCTACATTCAAATGACCACATCTTCTTCAAAAATGATCAGATGGACATGGGTTTGACATTGTTGGAAAGCTTAGCACTTTCGGAATCTGTAAATAACTCCAAATGTCCCGAAGTAGACATGTGAACCCTTTTGCCATGGCTGGACACAAATTTTCTGTTCCAGAATCGAGACCCGACATGGACCTTGTGATGGAACGGTCACGCCTGGTGTATGTCCAGGACAACATTGACGAACTCTGAACACCAGCTGTCAGAAGAGGATGAGTATTGTAAGTTGTTGTGTTTGCTGCGTTTGTCTCTGTTAATTTGTTTGTTGTTCCTAATCTGTTCCAGAATGGAGACCCAACATGGTCGACCTCGAGGCGGTGCTTGGTGGACGTTCTGGACAACTTCGACGAACTCTGAACACAGATTGTCGGAAGAGGAGGAGAATGGTGATATTTATTTTTCTTTGCGTCATTGTTGTTGACTCAACTCAACTCAACTCAACTTTATTTATAGAGCGCTTTAGGCAGCTAAAGCTGGTACAAAGTGCTTAACAGTACAATAAATAAAACATGGCACATAAAACATAGGAGACAAAATAAAAACAATAAAACTATAAAACAGTAACAATGTTTAAATAATAAAAAAAACTATAAAACAATAAAAATGTTTAAACAATAAAACACTAAAACAAGAGCAGAGTCTCATGCTGAGTTGAACGCAGAAGAATAAAAATGTGTTTTAAGATGAGTTTTAAAAATGGACAGTGAGGGGGCCTGTCTAATATGAAGCGGGAGGGCGTTCCAAAGTTTGGGACCGGCAATGGAGAAAGCTCTTTCCCCTCTGAGCTTCCGTTTAGACCTCGGTACCTCCAGGAGCAGCTGGTCAGCTGACCTGAGGCACCGAGCAGGAGTGTAAGGATGGAGAAGCTCAGAGAGGTAAGGCGGGGCAAGACCATTTAAAGATTTAAAAACAAATAAAAGAATCTTAAAATGGACTCTAAAATGCACAGGCAGCCAGTGAAGGGAGGCCAAAATGGGAGTAATGTGCTCCCTCTTACGTGCTCCAGTTAAGAGGCGAGCAGCAGCGTTCTGGACCAACTGGAGACGTGAGAGGGAGGACTGGCTGACTCCAAGATAAAGAGCGTTACAGTAATCCAGCCGAGATGTAACAAAGGCATGGATTACTGTTTCAAAGTGCTTTTGTGAGAGAAAGGGCCTCACCTTTGCCAGCTGCCTGAGGTGAAAAAAGCTGGACTTTACTGTTGCCCCAATTTGCCGGTCCAATTTAAAATCACTGTCCATAATAAAACCTAAGTTTGTCACTAAAGGCTTCACATACGATGCCAAAGGGCCCAAATCAGCAGGGGGGGGTTCACTAGAGCCGCTAGGACCAAACATTATGACTTCCGTCTTCTTTTCATTAAATTTTAAAAAGTTCAGTGACATCCATGCTTTTATGTCATCAAGACATAATAGAAGTGGTTGCAGACAGGCATTTTTCTTACTCAGTGGGACATAAATCTGACTGTCGTCTGCATAAAAATGAAATGAGATGCCATGTTTTCTCAAGATGGAGCCCAGGGGAAGCAGATACAGGGAGAAGAGCAGGGGCCCTAAAATTGAGCCCTGTGGAACCCCATATGACAGTGGAGCAGAGCGGGACTCAGAGCCACCGAGGCGTACACACATAGATCTTCCCTCAAGATACGATCTAAACCACTTAAGGGCGCTACCACTAATGCCCACTAGGTGCTGCAAGCGTGCCACTAAAATATTGTGGTCCACAGTGTCAAACGCTGCAGTTAGGTCCAGCAGGACAAGGATCACAGAGTCTCCAGAATCAACCGTCAGGAGGATGTCATTGAACACTCTTAATAAAGCTGACTCTGTACTATGCCTTGTTTTAAAGCCAGACTGGAAAATCTCCAGAATATCATGCTCGTCCAGGAACGACTGCAACTGGGCGTGGACAACTTTTTCCAGGATCTTTGAAATAAAAGGCAGCTTGGAGATAGGTCTATAATTGGCTAGCATAACACGATCAAGGCCAGGTTTCTTAAGCAGGGGTTGTACAACAGCATGTTTAAAACATTGGGGGACAACACCAGAAGACAGACTGCTGTTAATAATGGCCAGGACTGACTGCCCTATACAAGGAAATACCTCTTTAAAAAAGTGAGGCGGGACAGTGTCACAGGGAGAGCCTGATGGCTTCATCTGGGCAACCACTTTTTCTAAGGCAATCAGAGACACGGGCTCAAACGAATCAAGCACAGCTGAGAAAAGCACACTGTCAGAGGGGTCAGACACAGGTGTGGTGATTAGAGCCCTTGTGGTAGCAACCTTATCAATGAAGAACTGCAGGAAGCTATTGCACATTTCAGGGGATTCCTCTGTGCACACAGGCTGAGGTGAGCCAAGAACAGACTCTATGGTTTTAAATAACACACGTGGGTTGTGAGAGTTTGATTCAATAATATTTGACAGGTGCTCTCTTCTGGACTCTTTGACAGTGCTCTGGTAGCAGCGCCAGCTGTCTTTTAGGATTTGGCGAGAAACCTGCAGCTTGTCCTTTTTCCACCTGCGTTCAGCTTTGCGGCAATCCTGTCTGGCTGCGCGAGTTCTCGCATTGAACCAGGGCTCAGGTTTAGCTTTGGGCTGCACGGTTTTAAATGGAGCCACAGAGTCCAATATGGTTCGGCAGGAGGAGTGAAACGAAGAACTGAGCACCTCCGTGTTTGGTAATAATTCAGAGGGGACACAGAGCTGGTTAAAGGCAGCAGAAAACTGGCCGGAAAACTGACCTCTACTTTTGTCTACAGTCGCCTCTTCCCTGATCTCATCGGTGACTCCCACTGCACAAGAAGAACCTACAGTGGTGAGTATATCAGATTCCTTTGAACATCAATGAAAGTTTGATGCTGCTTTTCAGTTTCGTTTTTCCTAATCTGTTTCAGAATGGAGACCCAAGGCTTGGTGGATTTCTGACGTCCAGGACAACTTTGAACATCTGAACACCAACTGTCAGAAGAAGATGAGTATTGTTGTTTTCTGCTGCTCTCGTCCCTTTTCATTATTTAGTTTTTTCCATTATTTTTTAAGTGTACAAAAATCACTATAGTCACAAAGCACTGAATACGATTCAAACACAGGTTGTTTTTTGATATATAAACAGACTCAGGGTTCAAGTTTGTTTCATTTTTGAAATGAAATGTTTGGTGTGGTTTAAGGAATATTTGGTTGTTATTAGACCCTGAGATGGGTCAGTGACTAGGAGAAACATTGATTTTGATGCATTATTACTTTTTTGTAGTAGCAGATCCAATGTAATCTTATTTTGTGATATATGATGGATTTTGAATCGGTCTCCGACTACAAGTAAAACATTTTTTTCCTACTAACCCAATTATAACCTGGTTTTGTTTTAAGATGAATAAACATACAATAATAGTTTGAACCTGAAAAACATTTATTTTGCAAAGGACACTGAATGATGAACACTTAAATATGAACATTGAATATGAAACATGGGGCAGTTTGGTGTGTTGTTGGCGATGGGGAGAAGGGAAAAGATGGAGATGGTGAGTGAGTTCATCATGTGTGAATGTGAGAGTTCAGCTCAGGTGGAGCAGAGACTCCAAATCTCGCTCGTTCACTCGCAGTCACGCTCGCTCACTCTCGCTCGCTCACTCACTCACTCACAGTCACTCACTCACTCTCGCTCGCTCGCTCACTCGCTCCCTCACTCCCTCACTCCCTCACTCAGTCACACATGATGCACTCACTCACCATCTCTCTTCCTTTCTCCCCATCTCCAACAACACACCCAACTGCCCCATGTTTCATATTCAATGTTTATATTTCAGTCTTCATCATTCAGGGTCGTCTTTGCAAAATAAATATTTGTTCAGGTTGAACCTATTCTTGTTTATTTATCTTAAAACAAAACAGGGTAATAATTATTTAGTAGGAAAAAAAAGTTTGCTTATATAAGGAGACGATTCAAAATCCATCATATCACAAGATTATTAAATTGCATCTGCCACTACAGAAACTAACAATGCATCAAAATCAATGTTTCTTCCAATCACTGACCATCTCAGGGCCTGATAATAATAAATAGTCCTTGAAAGGTATTTTATGATTGATTGGAAAGGATTGTAGTTTTTTTGTTGATTTAAAGAGTTGCATAAACATTATAGCCTTTAAAGGGTTAGAATTTTTAAAAATATAATTTGATGAGTATATCTCAGTCTGAAGTAGCGTTAAAAGAGTGACAATTTAAAGTTGAAAAAAATATGAACAATATTTTTGTAGGAGACTGTTTTTAGAAAAATCTGACATTGCAAAAAATAAGAATGCATCAGAATCAAAAGTTATTGTAGTTGCATAAACAATATGGCCTTTAAAAGGTTAACATTTTAAAAAATATTAATATTTGATATGCATATTGACTGAACACAGACTGTCGGAAGAGGAGGAGTATGGTGATATTTCTTATTTGTGTTTGCTTCATCGTTGTTGACCTCTACTTTCGTCTACAGTCGCCTCTTCCCTGATCTCATCGGTGACTCCTACAACACAAGAACCTCCAGTTGTGAGTATATCAGATTCCTTTGGGCATCAGTGACAGTTTGATACTGCTTTTCAGTTTTGTTTTTCCTAATCTGTTTCAGAATGGAGACCCTACGCTTGGTGGACTTCCTACGTTCTGGACAACTTTGAAGAACTCTGAACCCCAGCGGTCGGAAGAGGATGAGTATTGTTAATTGTTTGCTGCTGCTTTTGTCTCTGTTAATTTGTTTGTTTTTCCTAATCTGTTCCAGAAGGGTGACCCAACATGGTCGACCTCGAGGTGGTGCTTGGTGGACGTTCTACCCTACAGTCGCGTCTTCCCTGATCTCATCGGTGACTCCTACTGCACAAGAAGAATCTGCAGTGGTGAGTATATCAGATTCCTTTGGACATCAGTGACTGTTTGATGCTGCTTTTTAGTTTTGTTTTTCCTAATATGTTTCAGAATGGAGACCCTACGCTTGGTGGACTTCCTATGTCCTGGACAACTTTGAAGAACTCTGAACCCCAGCTGTCGGAAGAGGATGAGTATTGTTAATTGTTGTTTTTGCTGCTGCTTTTGTCACTTTTATCTGTTTGTTTTTCCTAATCTGTTCCAGAAGGGAGACCCAACATGATCGACCTCGAGGTGGTGCTTGGTGGACGTTCTACACTACAGTCGCGTCTTCCCTGATCTCATCGGTGACTCCTACTGCACAAGAAGAATCTGCAGTGGTGAGTATATCAGATTCCTTTGGACATCAGTGACTGTTTGATGCTGCTTTTTAGTTTCGTTTTTCCTAATCTGTTCCAGGATGGAGACCCAAGGCTTGGTGGATTTCTGACGTCCAGCACAACTTTGAACATCTGAACACCAACTGTCAGAAGAAGATGAGTATTGTTACTTGTTTGCTGCTGCTCTCGTCCCTTTTCATTATTTAGTTTTTCCATTATTTTTGAAGTGTACAAAAATCCCTTTAGTCACAAAGCACTGAATACGATTCAAACACAGGTTGTTATTTGATATATAAACAGACTCAGGGTTCAAGTTTATTTCATTTTTGAAATGAAATGTTTGGTGTGGTTTAAGGAATATTTGGTTGTTATTAGACCCTGAGATGGGTCAGTGACTAGGAGAAACATTGATTTTGATGCATTAGTTGTTTGTAGTAGCAGATCCAATGTAATCTTATTTTGTGATATATGATGGATTTTGAATCGGTCTCCGACTACAAGTAAAACATTTTTTTCCTACTAACCCAATTATAGCCTGGTTTTGTTTTAAGATGAATAAACATACAATAATAGTTTGAACCTGAAAAACATTTATTTTGCAAAGGACACTGAATGATGAACACTTAAATATGAACATTGAATATGAAACATGGGGCAGTTTGGTGTGTTGTTGGCGATGGGGAGAAGGGAAAAGATGGAGATGGTGAGTGAGTTCATCATGTGTGAATGTGAGAGTTCAGCTCAGGTGGAGCAGAGACTCCAAATCTCGCTCGTTCACTCGCAGTCACGCTCGCTCGCTCACTCTCGCTCGCTCACTCACTCACAGTCACTCACTCACTCTCGCTCGCTCGCTCACTCGCTCCCTCACTCCCTCACTCCCTCACTCAGTCACACATGATGCACTCACTCACCATCTCTCTTCCTTTCTCCCCATCTCCAACAACACACCCAACTGCCCCATGTTTCATATTCAATGTTTATATTTCAGTCTTCATCATTCAGGGTCATCTTTGCAAAATAAATATTTGTTCAGGTTGAACCTATTCTTGTTTATTTATCTTTAAACAAAACAGGGTAATAATTATTTAGTTGGAAAAAAGTTTGCTTATAGAAGGAGACGGTTCAAAATCCATCATATCACAAGATTATTAAATTGCATCTGCCACTACAGAAACTAACAATGCATCAAAATCAATGTTTCTTCCAATCACTGACCATCTCAGGGCCTGATAATAATAAATAGTCCTTGAAAGGTATTTTATGATTGATTGGAAAGGATTGTAGTTTTTCTGTTGATTTAAAGAGTTGCATAAACATTATGGCCTTTAAAGGGTTAGAATTTTAAAAATATAATTTGATGAGTATATCTCAGTCTGAAGTAGCGTTAAAAGAGTGACAATTTAAAGTTGAAAAAAATATGAACAATATTTTTGTAGGAGACAGTTTTTAGAAAAATCTGACATTGCAAAAAATAAGAATGCATCAGAATCAAAAGTTATTGTAGTTTTTTTTTCCCAATAAAAACAGTGTAGTTGCGTAAACAATATGGCCTTTAAAAGGTTCACCTTTTAAAAATATTAATATTTGATATGCATATTTCAGGATGAAGTAGCTTCAAAAGACTGACTCATTTAAAGTGGAAATAAATATTAAGATATTTTTACAGCAGTTTTTGGCAAGGGGCCGTTTTCTGCATCAAGGAACAAATGAGGGGGTTAGGGTTAGCTAACCTTAGTTAGTTATCCCCAAAACACCTGGTTCAGGTGCACAGGTTATCAGAGTTCTGCAGAGCTCGTTAACCACTTCCACTACACAAGAACCTACAGTGGTGAGTATATTAGACTCCTTTTGACATCAATGACACTTTGCTACTGCTTTTCAGTTTTGTTTTTCCTAATCTGTTCCAGAATTGAGACCCTAACACTTGGTGGACTTCTTACGTCCTGGACAACTTAGACGAACTCTGAACACCGGCTGTCAAAACAAGATGAGTGTTTTTTTGTTTGTGTCAATATGCACTTCTACTTTGGTCTGTCGTTTCATCTTCCTGTGTTGTCGTTGTTACACAAATGTGTACACTTAGCAAAACTTAGTTGACAGTAAACGGGTGCAGGTGTCGGAGGATTGATAACTCTGATTGGACGGAACTCTCCATACGTGACAGCAAAACAAAAATCTGCTTACAAGGATGGACAAACTGGAATCATGGCTTGGAAATGCAAAAGTAACTTTCTGGACAACTTTGTCAACACGATGATGCAGCAAATGGAGGAATTCATTCACCTCAGTGAATCTACTCTTGGAAAATGGATGGATCTGCATGATGATCTTTGAGGAAATGGGATCAGTGGATTCAAAACCTGGAGGAACGGAACACAAGAATCTGAAAAAAACCCAACATGAACTGTCCAACCAAAACCACTGACTAACAAAAGTTACCACCTCTTGTCCTTTCTGTTCCCCTCCCATTCCCCCCAACCGGTCGAGGCAGACGGCCGCACACTTTGAGTCTGGTTCTGCCAGAGATTTCTTCCTGTTAAAAGGGAGTTTTTTCTCTCCACTGTTGCCACGATTGCTTGCTCATTGTGTGAATTGTTGGGTTTCTCTTCTCTCTAATATTATGAATGATTTAAAAAAAAAAAAGGAGTGCAAGTCCGACTGTCACCTCCACGTGGTGCACTCTGGGTAACGCTAACGACGGCGGCAAACGATAAGTTTACCCGGACATTTGTGACTTATTTGAAAAGTTGATCTTTTTGAGTAAATGTTAATGTGTAGAAT
The DNA here is from genome assembly GCF_963457635.1 of Microchirus variegatus. NCBI lineage: Eukaryota > Metazoa > Chordata > Actinopteri > Pleuronectiformes > Soleidae > Microchirus > Microchirus variegatus. The sequence goes on along the minus strand of NW_028154691.1, from coordinate 290,158 downwards.
GTGTTTGAATGTTTGTCATTGTTGTGACGATAGTCAAGTTAATTTTCACTTCATGTGTTTTCATGTGTCCAGAAACGGCAGCAAAACATGGACTGGATTTCACCGACTGGACTTGATGTGGTTTCCCTGTGAGTCGACAAACTCATTTATTTCCTTGCTGTCCTTTTATTGCTTTCCTTTTCTCTTTCCTTCCATTCTTTTTCATGTCTTTCAGCCCTTTCTTTTTGCCATTTCCTCCATCCCTGTGTTCTCTCCTTCTCTAATGGACTTTATTGCTTCCTTCCTTTTTCTGATTAAATGAGGTTTTAGTCCAACCAGCAGGGGGCGTCACAGCCACTTCAGCCTCAGTGGGTGAAGCTGAGTCTTTTTTCTTTTCCATTTCTAATTCACAGTGTAAGTGGGGTTTAAAGCCAACAGGGTTTATGAAGAATAAGTTCTTGTTTTTATTGTTATTTAAAGCTAACTGTATTTTCTTCTCTGTATTGTTTTATTGCGTTGAAGAAAAGAGCCTGTGATTGTTTGACTTTAATTTCTACTTAACCTTTATATGTTTCTTTGATGCCGTTTTGTTTCTTTTCTGCTTTGTGTTGATGTTTTTTCCATCTTGAATCTTTTGTGTTAAATAAATAAATAAGTCACTTATTTGAAGTCTCTCGCTCTTTCACTCACACTCACTCTGCTGAACTGGCTGAACAAATGTGTGCCACAGTCTGGCCCTCGGTGAAACTCTGTATGGCCTGAACCCTGAATGTTTTCTCAAGTTATTTATGGGCTGGCAGTGACTTGAATTCAGCAGCTTTGAATACATTTTTCATCTACACGTAATGTCACCTTTGTCCACTGGAGGTCAGGTTTTTGCAGTTCTGTTTTATGATGAATTATTTATGGCCTGGCAGGGTCTTAAACATAAAAAAACTGTTTCCCTCACAAAAGTTACTATTTATTTCACCAGTTTAGCAGCTCTAAATCTCATGTGACCTTACATGTAATGTCAAACGTGTCCACCAGAGGGCAGTTTCAACATGTAAACACATTTCAAGATCCTCTTCACCACCTACAAATCCTTCTTACCTTCAGACCTCCTCCATCGCCCCATTCACTCACACCGAACACGCTACACCGTCAAACATCTGTGTAGCCCCAGTTAAGCCCCTCAAGCATTTTATTTTAGATTTTATAAAATATATAATATAGATATATGTTTTTTTGAAGTTTAACATTTAAAAAGTTCAAGTAGCCATTCTGTTCCAATCCAATCCCTGTGTGTGTGAGTAAGAATGGAATAGGTGAGGGCGGGTCGCTACGGTAACTGTGGAGCTTCGGGCGCTGTCCGTGGTGCTGAAAGGCTGCTTTGTTGGATGAGTGTGTGACTTTGTTTTCTTTTTTTTCCCTCTACATGTAAAGTGACTTTTGTGATAGAGGAGGGAAGTGTGATGGAGCCTTGAGGGATTCTGGACTCATCACCAGGCTCGCTTCTCCTCGGCCTCAAATCTCCACGGACCTGAAACACAAGGAAAAGCAGCTGAAGCCACTTTCACTCATGACAATCCATCATTATTGAGTCACTGTGATGAAAGGAAGAAACTGTAGGGATGTTTTTAAGGTAGAACATTAGCTGAAAGGATGTTGTCGATGAATTCGTTCTTCATTGATGAAGCAGAGCATGAGAGAGAATAGATCAAAGCAGGAGAAACATCTTCTACATACGTAGAGTAAGATTAGAAGTAAGAGGAAGATTCTATTGAATAATATCTCAAATATCCAATGCCTTACCTGAACATTACTGGGCTCAGAGATGGAGAAGCTGGTCTCTTGAAAGTTGCTGCCATCTGCTGGTTTACCAGACAACGCCAGATCGGTCCTGCTGGATCTCAGTGCAGCATTTGATACGATAGATCATGAGATCCTGCTACATAGACTAGAACAAGATGTTGTGATTAGAGGATCTGCACTTGTCTGGTTCAAGTCCTATTTATGGGACAGATTTCAGTTTGTTAGTGTTAACGAGGACTACTCCATATTCACTAAGGTCAACTACGGAGTTCCTCAGGGTTCCGTGCTCGGACCTATTCTTTTTACCCTGTACATGCTGCCATTAGGCAACATTATCAGGAAACACAACATAGATTTCCATTGTTATGCAGACGACACCCAGCTATATGTATCTGTACGACCGGATGACCCAAACCCATCTATAAAACTCCAGGATTGTCTCATAGACATACAGACGTGGATGACTCTGAACTTTCTGATGCTTAACACAGAAAAAACTGAGGTCATGGTCCTTGGGCCAAAAGATATAAGAGCAGCACTTTTAAGTGGAGCTCTAAACCGAGGCAGTAACACTTCAGTCCCTTGCACTACAGTAAGGAACCTAGGAGTCCTGTTTGACCAGGATTTATCACTGGATGAACATATTAAGCATATATGTAGAACAGCCTTCTTCCACCTTCGCAACATTAAGACAATTAGAAATATTATATCACGACAAGACTCTGAGAAACTTATCCACGCCTTTATAACCTCTAGGCTGGATTACTGTAACTCCTTACTGTCTGGATGTCCTAGTAAGTCCTTGAGAAGCCTTCAACTTGTCCAGAACGCAGCAGCACGGATACTGACTGGAACCAGACGACGTGATTATACAACTCCTGTCTTGGCTTCTCTTCACTGGCTCCCAGTGAAAAGTAGAATAGATTTTAAAATACTTCTACTCACATACAAGGCCCTGAATAATCAGGCACCTTCTTATATTTGTGACTTAATCACTTTATATCAACCCAATAGACCCTGAACTCAGGTCTACTGGTTATTCCTAAAATAACTAGAAGTAGAATCGGTGGTAGAACATTTATCTACCAGGCTCCTCTCCTGTGGAACCAACTTCTGCTTTCAGTCAGACAGTCTGACTCTGTCTCTGCCTTTAAGGTGAGACTGAAAACCTACCTTTTTAACATAGACTATAGTCAAAGCTAGATCAGGTATGTCCTGATTAGAATAGTCTATCTTATGCTGCCATAGGCTTAGACTGCTGGAGGAATTTCCCATCATGCACTTAGAATGAGCACACAGACTTTGCACGAGCCGCACTTTCTCTACCCCGTCCTCAATTTCTCAACCCTCACCACTTACCCGATGTCCCCCATGACATGTAGACCATAAATCCACATTTAGACCATAAATCCACATGTAGCACATAAATCCACATGTACACCATACATCCACATGTACACCATAAATCCACATTTAGACCATAAATCCACATGTAGCACATAAATCCACATGTACACCATACATCCACATGTACACCATAAATCCACATGTACACCATAAATCCACATGTAGACCATAAATCCACATGTAGCACATAAATCCACATGTAGACCATAAATTCACATGTAGACCTTCTCTAACTGATGTTTAATCTCTTACAGTTCTGCTGACACCAGTGAACGACATGAGGTCAGGACAGGAAAGAGGACTCCGTCATCTTCAAGTCTCTGACCACAACAGCCTTCACGACAGGCTGTGACAGATGATCCTGGCATTTAAAGACTTTTCACTTTTTATTCTTTGTCATTGTGTATTGTATGTTTTTGGTAACATCTACTGCACGTCTGTCCGTCCAGGGAGTGGATCCCTCAACTGTGGTTCTCCTTAAGGTTTCTACCCTTTTCCCTGTTAGAAGAGTTTTTTCGCTGGTAGTTTTTCCTTACCCTGGTCGAAGGACAGAGGATGTTACCAACCCTGTGAAGTCCCTGAGACAAACTATGTTTTGTAAACTGTGGGCTATACAAAAAATGATTGATTGATTGATTGATTTAACAGAAAAAAACCAAAAGTATCTTGGAATGTCTTGAAATTGTACACAGTCATAGTCAACGACACCCTGAACAAGAATCCGTTGAAAATATTTGCATATCTCTTAAGGAATATTTTGAATGAATTTTTGAAAATTAGGAAAGCGATCCATGCACTTAGGCAGTGACTTAACTTTTGATGTTTTTGGTTTGTTTTTAAAGCATTAAAGCTGCAGGAGTTCATCCATGTCGCCCAGTCGCTGGAAACAAACGTTTTGACACCGTGGATCACACAGCAGTATATCAGGTGAGACGAAGGAAACGATCCATTTGCCCTGATGCACTTAGTGACTTGACTTTTTTTTCAAAAAAGACCCCAAAAGTATCTTGGAATGTCTTGAAATTGTACACAGTCATAGTCAAGCATGCCCTGAACAAGAATCCGTTGAATATATTTGCATATCTCTTGAGGAATATTTTTAATGAATTTTTGAAAATCAGGAAAGCGATCCATGCACTGAGGCAGTGACTTAACTTTTGATGTTTTTGGGTTGTTTTTAAAGAATTAAAGCTGCAGGAGTTCATCCATGTCGTCCAGTCGCTGGAAACAAACGTTTGGACACCGTGGATCACACAGCAGGATATCAGGTGAGACGAAGGAAACGATCCATTTGCCCTGATGCACTTAGTGACTTGACTTTTTTTTCAAAAAAAAACCCAAAAGTAAATTGGAATGTCTTGAAATTGTACACAGTCATAGTCAAGCATGCCCTGAACAAGAATCCGTTGAAAATATTTGCATATCTCTTAAGGAATATTTTTAATGAATTTTTGAAAATCAGGAAAGCGATCCATGCACTTAGGCAGTGACTTAACTTTTTTGTCAAAAAAGACCCCAAAAGTATCTTGGAATGTCTTGAAATTGTACACAGTCATAGTCAAGCATGCCCTGAACAAGAAACCGTTGAATATATTTGCATATCTCTTGAAGAATATTTTTAATGAACTTTTGAAAATCCGGAAAGCGATCCATGCACTTGGACATTCCAAGTATGTTGGAATGTCTTGAAATTGTACTCAGTCATAGTCAACGACGCCCTGAACAAGAATCCGTTGAAAATATTTGCATATCGCTTAAGGAATATTTTTAATGAATTTTTTAAAAAATCAGGAAAGCGATCCATGCACTTAGGCAGTGACTTAACTTTTTCGTCAAAAAAGACCCCAAAAGTATCTTGGAATGTCTTGAAATTGTACACAGTCATAGTCAAGCATGCCCTGAACAAGAATCCGTTGAATATATTTGCATATCTTTTGAAGAATATTTTTAATGAATTTTTGAAAATCCGGAAAGCGATCCATGCACTTAGGCAGTGACTTAACTTTTTCGTCAAAAAAGACCCCAAAAGTATCTTGGAATGTCTTGAAATTGTACACAGTCATAGTCAAGCATGCCCTGAACAAGAATCCGTTGAATATATTTGCATATCTCTTAAGGAATATTTTTAATGAATTTTTGAAAATGAGGAATTTCTGTGCACTTAGGCAGTGACTTAACTTTTTATTCAAAAAAGACCCCAAAAGTATCTTGGAATGTCTTGAAATTGTACTCAGTCATAGTCAACGACGCCCTGAACAAGAATCCGTTGAAAATATTTGCATATCGCTTAAGGAATATTTTTAATGAATTTTTGAAAATCAGGAAAGCGATCCATGCACTTAGGCAGTGACTTAACTTTTTCGTCAAAAAAGACCCCAAAAGTATCTTGGAATGTCTTGAAATTGTACACAGTCATAGTCAAGCATGCCCTGAACAAGAATCCGTTGAATATATTTGCATATCTCTTGAAGAATATTTTTAATGAATTTTTGAAAATCCGGAAAGCGATCCATGCACTTGGACATTCCAAGTATGTTGGAATGTCTTGAAATTGTACTCAGTCATAGTCAACGACGCCCTGAACAAGAATCAATTGAAAATACTCGCATATCTCTTAAAGAATATTTTTAATGAATTTTTGAAAATCAGGAAAGCGATCCATGCACTTAGGTAAGTGACTTAACTTTTTTGTCAAAAAAGACCCCAAAAGTATCTTGGAATGTCTTGAAATTGTACACAGTCATAGTCAAGCATGCCCTGAACAAGAATCCATTGAATATATTTGCATATCGCTTAAGGAATATTTTTAATGAATTTTTGAAAATCAGGAAAGCGATCCATGCACTTAGGCAGTGACTTAACTTTTTCGTCAAAAAAGACCCCAAAAGTATCTTGGAATGTCTTGAAATTGTACACAGTCATAGTCAAGCATGCCCTGAACAAGAATCCGTTGAATATATTTGCATATCTCTTGAAGAATATTTTTAATGAATTTTTGAAAATCCGGAAAGCGATCCATGCACTTGGACATTCCAAGTATGTTGGAATGTCTTGAAATTGTACTCAGTCATAGTCAACGACGCCCTGAACAAGAATCAATTGAAAATATTCGCATATCTCTTAAGGAATATTTTTAATGAATTTTTGAAAATCAGGAAAGCAATCCATGCACTTAGGCAGTGACTTAACTTTTTTGTGAAAAAAGACCCCAAAGGTATCTTGGAATGTCTTGAAATTGTACACAGTCATAGTCAAGCATGCCCTGAACAAGAATCCGTTGAATATATTTGCATATCTCTTGAAGAATATTTTTAATGAACTTTTGAAAATCAGGAAAGCGATCCATGCACTTGGACATTCCAAGTATGTTGGAATGTCTTGAAATTGTACTCAGTCATAGTCAACGACGCCCTGAACAAGAATCCGTTGAAAATATATGCATATCGCTTAAGGAATATTTTTAATGAATTTTTGAAAATCAGGAAAGCGATCCATGCACTTAGGCAGTGACTTAACTTTTTTGTCAAAAAAGACCCCAAAAGTATCTTGGAATGTCTTGCAATTGTACACAGTCATAGTCAAGCATGCCCTGAACAAGAATCCATTGAATATATTTGCATATCGCTTAAGGAATATTTTTAATGAATTTTTGAAAATCAGGAAAGCGATCCATGCACTTAGGCAGTGACTTAACTTTTTCGTCAAAAAAGACCCCAAAAGTATCTTGGAATGTCTTGAAATTGTACACAGTCATAGTGAAGCATGCCCTGAACAAGAATCCGTTGAATATATTTGCATATCTCTTGAAGAATATTTTTAATGAACTTTTGAAAATCAGGAAAGCGATCCATGCACTTGGACATTCCAAGTATGTTGGAATGTCTTGAAATTGTACTCAGTCATAGTCAACGACGCCCTGAACAAGAATCCGTTGAAAATATTTGCATATCGCTTAAGGAATATTTTTAATGAATTTTTGAAAATCAGGAAAGCGATCCATGCACTTAGGCAGTGACTTAACTTTTTTGTCAAAAAAGACCCCAAAAGTTTCTTGGAATGTCTTGAAATTGTACACAGTCATAGTCAAGCATGCCCTGAACAAGAATCCGTTGAATATATTTGCATATCTCTTGAAGAATATTTTTAATGAATTTTTGAAAATCCGAAAAGCGATCCATGCACTTGGACATTCCAAGTATGTTGGAATGTCTTGAAATTGTACTCAGTCATAGTCAACGACGCCCTGAACAAGAATCAATTGAAAATATTTGCATATCTCTTAAGGAATATTTTTAATGAATTTTTGAAAATGATGAAAGTCTGTGCACTTAGGCAGTGACTTAACTTTTTATTCAAAAAAGACCCCAAAAGTATCTTGGAATGTCTTGAAATTGTACACAGTCATAGTCAAGCATGCCCTGAACAAGAATCCATTGAATATATTTGCATATCTCTTGAAGAATATTTTTAATGAACTTTTGAAAATCAGGAAAGCGATCCATGCACTTGGACATTCCAAGTATGTTGGAATGTCTTGAAATTGTACTCAGTCATAGTCAACGACGCCCTGAACAAGAATCCGTTGAAAATATTTGCATATCGCTTAAGGAATATTTTTAATGAATTTTTGAAAATCAGGAAAGCGATCCATGCACTTAGGCAGTGACTTAACTTTTTCGTCAAAAAAGACCCCAAAAGTATCTTGGAATGTCTTGAAATTGTACACAGTCATAGTCAAGCATGCCCTGAACAAGAATCCGTTGAATATATTTGCATATCTCTTGAAGAATATTTTTAATGAATTTTTGAAAATCCGAAAAGCGATCCATGCACTTGGACATTCCAAGTATGTTGGAATGTCTTGAAATTGTACTCAGTCATAGTCAACGACGCCCTGAACAAGAATCAATTGAAAATATTTGCATATCTCTTAAGGAATATTTTTAATGAATTTTTGAAAATTAGGAAAGCGATCCATGCACTTAGGCAGTGACTTAACTTTTGATGTTTTTGGTTTGTTTTTAAAGCATTAAAGCTGCAGGAGTTCATCCATGTCGCCCAGTCGCTGGAAACCAACGTTTGGACACCGTGGATCACACAGCAGGATATCAGGTGAGACGAAGGAAACGATCCATTTGCCCTGATGCACTTAGTGACTTGACTTTTTTTTCAAAAAAAACCCCAAAAGTAAATTGGAATGTCTTGAAATTGTACACAGTCATAGTCAAACATGCCCTGAATAAGAATCCGTTGAATATATTTGCATATCTCTTGAAGAATATTTTTAATGAATTTTTGAAAATCCGGAAAGCGATCCATGCACTTGGACATTCCAAGTATGTTGGAATGTCTTGAAATTGTACTCAGTCATAGTCAACGACGCCCTGAACAAGAATCAATTGAAAATATTTGCATATCTCTTAAGGAATATTTTTAATGAATTTTTGAAAATCAGGAAAGCGATCCATGCACTTAGGCAGTGACTTAACTTTTTCGTCAAAAAAGACCCCAAAAGTATCTTGGAATGTCTTGAAATTGTACACAGTCATAGTCAAGCATGCCCTGAACAAGAATCCGTTGAATATATTTGCATATCTCTTGAGGAATATTTTTAATGAATTTTTGAAAATCAGGAAAGCGATCCATGCACTTAGGCAGTGACTTAACTTTTGATGTTTTTGGGTTGTTTTTAAAGAATTAAAGCTGCAGGAGTTCATCCATGTCGTCCAGTCGCTGGAAACAAACGTTTGGACACCGTGGATCACACAGCAGGATATCAGGTGAGACGAAGGAAACGATCCATTTGCCCTGATGCACTTAGTGACTTGACTTTTTTTTCAAAAAAAAACCCAAAAGTAAATTGGAATGTCTTGAAATTGTACACAGTCATAGTCAAGCATGCCCTGAACAAGAATCCGTTGAATATATTTGCATATCTCTTGAAGAATATTTTTAATGAATTTTTGAAAATCCGAAAAGCGATCCATGCACTTGGACATTCCAAGTTTGTTGGAATGTCTTGAAATTGTACTCAGTCATAGTCAACGACGCCCTGAACAAGAATCAATTGAAAATATTTGCATATCTCTTAAGGAATATTTTTAATGAATTTTTGAAAATGAGGAAAGTCTGTGCACTTAGGCAGTGACTTAACTTTTCATTCAAAAAAGACCCCAAAAGTATCTTGGAATGTCTTGAAATTGTACACAGTCATAGTCAAGCATGCCCTGAACAAGAATCCGTTAAATATATTTGCATATCTCTTGAAGAATATTTTTAATGAACTTTTGAAAATCAGGAAAGCGATCCATGCACTTGGACATTCCAAGTATGTTGGAATGTCTTGAAATTGTACTCAGTCATAGTCAACGACGCCCTGAACAAGAATCCGTTGAAAATATTTGCATATCGTTTAAGGAATATTTTTAAAGAATTTCTGAAAATCAGGAAAGCGATCCATGCACTTAGGCAGTGACTTAACTTTTTCGTCAAAAAAGACCCCAAAAGTATCTTGGAATGTCTTGAAATTGTACACAGTCATAGTCAAGCATGCCCTGAACAAGAATCCGTTGAATATATTTGCATATCTCTTGAAGAATATTTTTAATGAATTTTTGAAAATCAGGAAAGCGATCCATGCACTTGGACATTCCAAGTATGTTGGAATGTTTTGAAATTGTACTCAGTCATAGTCAACGACGCCCTGAACAAGAATCCGTTGAAAATATTTGCATATCGCTTAAGGAATATTTTTAATGAATTTTTGAAAATCAGAAAAGCGATCCATGCACTTAGGCAGTGACTTAACTTTTTTGTCAAAAAAGACCCCAAAAGTATCTTGGAATGTCTTGAAATTGTACACAGTCATAGTCAAGCATGCCCTGAACAAGAATCCGTTGAATATATTTGCATATCTCTTGAAGAATATTTTTAATGAACTTTTGAAAATCAGGAAAGCGATCCATGCACTTGGACATTCCAAGTATGTTGGAATGTCTTGAAATTGTACTCAGTCATAGTCAACGACGCCCTGAACAAGAATCAATTGAAAATATTTGCATATCTCTTAAGGAATATTTTTAATGAATTTTTGAAAATGAGGAAAGTCTGTGCACTTAGGCAGTGACTTAACTTTTTATTCAAAAAAGACCCCAAAAGTATCTTGGAATGTCTTGAAATTGTACACAGTCATAGTCAAGCATGCCCTGAACAAGAATCCGTTGAATATATTTGCATATCTCTTGAAGAATATTTTTAATGAACTTTTGAAAATCAGGAAAGCGATCCATGCACTTGGACATTCCAAGTATGTTGGAATGTCTTGAAATTGTACTCAGTCATAGTCAACGACGCCCTGAACAAGAATCCGTTGAAAATATTTGCATATCGTTTAAGGAATATTTTTAAAGAATTTCTGAAAATCAGGAAAGCGATCCATGCACTTAGGCAGTGACTTAACTTTTTCGTCAAAAAAGACCCCAAAAGTATCTTGGAATGTCTTGAAATTGTACACAGTCATAGTCAAGAATGCCCTGAACAAGAATCCGTTGAATATATTTGCATATCTCTTGAAGAATATTTTTAATGAATTTTTGAAAATCCGGAAAGCGATCCATGCACTTGGACATTCCAAGTATGTTGGAATGTCTTGAAATTGTACTCGGTCATAGTCAACGACGCCCTGAACAAAAATCCATTGAAAATATTTGCATATCTCTTAAGGAATATTTTTAATGAATTTTTGAAAATGATGAAAGTCTGTGCACTTAGGCAGTGACTTAACTTTTTATTCAAAAAAGACCCCAAAGGTATCTTGGAATGTCTTGAAATTGTACACAGTCATAGTCAAGCATGCCCTGAACAAGAATCCGTTGAATATATTTGCATATCTCTTGAAGAATATTTTTAATGAACTTTTGAAAATCAGGAAAGCGATCCATGCACTTGGACATTCCAAGTATGTTGGAATGTCTTGAAATTGTACTCAGTCATAGTCAACGACGCCCTGAACAAGAATCCGTTGAAAATATTTGCATATCGCTTAAGGAATATTTTTAATGAATTTCTGAAAATGAGGAAAGCCATCCATGCACTTAGGCAGTGACTTAACTTTTTTGTCAAAAAAGACCCCAAAAGTATCTTGGAATGTCTTGAAATTGTACACAGTCATAGTCAAGCATGCCCTGAACAAGAATCCGTTGAATATATTTGCATATCTCTTGAAGAATATTTTTAATGAAATTTTGAAAATCCGAAAAGCGATCCATGCACTTGGACATTCCAAGTATGTTGGAATGTCTTGAAATTGTACTCTGTCATAGTCAACGACGCCCTGAACAAGAATCAATTGAAAACATTTGCATATCTCTTAAGGAATATTTTTAATGAATTTTTGAAAATCCGGAAAGCGATCCATGCACTTGGACATTCCAAGTATGTTGGAATGTCTTGAAATTGTACTCGGTCATAGTCAACGACGCCCTGAACAAAAATCCATTGAAAATATTTGCATATCTCTTAAGGAATATTTTTAATGAATTTTTGAAAATGATGAAAGTCTGTGCACTTAGGCAGTGACTTAACTTTTTATTCAAAAAAGACCCCAAAGGTATCTTGGAATGTCTTGAAATTGTACACAGTCATAGTCAAGCATGCCCTGAACAAGAATCCGTTGAATATATTTGCATATCTCTTGAAGAATATTTTTAATGAACTTTTGAAAATCAGGAAAGCGATCCATGCACTTGGACATTCCAAGTATGTTGGAATGTCTTGAAATTGTACTCAGTCATAGTCAACGACGCCCTGAACAAGAATCCGTTGAAAATATTTGCATATCGTTTAAGGAATATTTTTAAAGAATTTCTGAAAATCAGGAAAGCGATCCATGCACTTAGGCAGTGACTTAACTTTTTCGTCAAAAAAGACCCCAAAAGTATCTTGGAATGTCTTGAAATTGTACACAGTCATAGTCAAGAATGCCCTGAACAAGAATCCGTTGAATATATTTGCATATCTCTTGAAGAATATTTTTAATGAATTTTTGAAAATCCGGAAAGCGATCCATGCACTTGGACATTCCAAGTATGTTGGAATGTCTTGAAATTGTACTCGGTCATAGTCAACGACGCCCTGAACAAGAATCCATTGAAAATATTTGCATATCTCTTAAGGAATATTTTTAATGAATTTTTGAAAATGATGAAAGTCTGTGCACTTAGGCAGTGACTTAACTTTTTATTCAAAAAAGACCCCAAAGGTATCTTGGAATATCTTGAAATTGTACACAGTCATAGTCAAGCATGCCCTGAACAAGAATCCGTTGAATATATTTGCATATCTCTTGAAGAATATTTTTAATGAACTTTTGAAAATCAGGAAAGCGATCCATGCACTTGGACATTCCAAGTATGTTGGAATGTCTTGAAATTGTACTCAGTCATAGTCAAGGACGCCCTGAACAAGAATCCGTTGAAAATATTTGCATATCGTTTAAGGAATATTTTTAAAGAATTTCTGAAAATCAGGAAAGCGATCCATGCACTTAGGCAGTGACTTAACTTTTTATTCAAAAAAGACCCCAAAAGTATCTTGGAATGTCTTGAAATTGTACACAGTCATAGTCAAGCATGCCCTGAACAAGAATCCGTTGAATATATTTGCATATCTCTTGAAGAATATTTTTAATGAACTTTTGAAAATCAGGAAAGCGATCCATGCACTTGGACATTCCAAGTATGTTGGAATGTCTTGAAATTGTACTCAGTCATAGTCAACGACGCCCTGAACAAGAATCCGTTGAAAATATTTGCATATCGTTTAAGGAATATTTTTAAAGAATTTCTGAAAATCAGGAAAGCGATCCATGCACTTAGGCAGTGACTTAACTTTTTCGTCAAAAAAGACCCCAAAAGTATCTTGGAATGTCTTGAAATTGTACACAGTCATAGTCAAGAATGCCCTGAACAAGAATCCGTTGAATATATTTGCATATCTCTTGAAGAATATTTTTAATGAATTTTTGAAAATCCGGAAAGCGATCCATGCACTTGGACATTCCAAGTATGTTGGAATGTCTTGAAATTGTACTCAGTCATAGTCAACGACGCCCTGAACAAAAATCCATTGAAAATATTTGCATATCTCTTAAGGAATATTTTTAATGAATTTTTGAAAATGATGAAAGTCTGTGCACTTAGGCAGTGACTTAACTTTTTATTCAAAAAAGACCCCAAAGGTATCTTGGAATGTCTTGAAATTGTACACAGTCATAGTCAAGCATGCCCTGAACAAGAATCCGTTGAATATATTTGCATATCTCTTGAAGAATATTTTTAATGAACTTTTGAAAATCAGGAAAGCGATCCATGCACTTGGACATTCCAAGTATGTTGGAATGTCTTGAAATTGTACTCAGTCATAGTCAACGACGCCCTGAACAAGAATCCGTTGAAAATATTTGCATATCGCTTAAGGAATATTTTTAATGAATTTCTGAAAATGAGGAAAGCGATCCATGCACTTAGGCAGTGACTTAACTTTTTTGTCTAAAAAGACCCCAAAAGTATCTTGGAATGTCTTGAAATTGTACACAGTCATAGTCAAGCATGCCCTGAACAAGAATCCGTTGAATATATTTGCATATCTCTTGAAGAATATTTTTAATGAAATTTTGAAAATCCGAAAAGCGATCCATGCACTTGGACATTCCAAGTATGTTGGAATGTCTTGAAATTGTACTCAGTCATAGTCAACGACGCCCTGAACAAGAATCAATTGAAAATATTTGCATATCTCTTAAGGAATATTTTTAATGAATTTTTGAAAATGAGGAAAGTCTGTGCACTTCGGCAGTGACTTAACTTTTTATTCAAAAAAGACCCCAAAAGTATCTTGGAATGTCTTGAAATTGTACACAGTCATAGTCAAGCATGCCCTGAACAAGAATCCGTTGAATATATTTGCATATCTCTTGAAGAATATTTTTAATGAACTTTTGAAAATCAGGAAAGCGATCCATGCACTTGGACATTCCAAGTATGTTGGAATGTCTTGAAATTGTACTCAGTCATAGTCAACGACGCCCTGAACAAGAATCCGTTGAAAATATTTGCATATCGTTTAAGGAATATTTTTAAAGAATTTCTGAAAATCAGGAAAGCGATCCATGCACTTAGGCAGTGACTTAACTTTTTCGTCAAAAAAGACCCCAAAAGTATCTTGGAATGTCTTGAAATTGTACACAGTCATAGTCAAGAATGCCCTGAACAAGAATCCGTTGAATATATTTGCATATCTCTTGAAGAATATTTTTAATGAACTTTTGAAAATCCGGAAAGCGATCCATGCACTTGGACATTCCAAGTATGTTGGAATGTCTTGAAATTGTACTCGGTCATAGTCAACGACGCCCTGAACAAGAATCCATTGAAAATATTTGCATATCTCTTAAGGAATATTTTAAATGAATTTTTGAAAATGATGAAAGTCTGTGCACTTAGGCAGTGACTTAACTTTTTATTCAAAAAAGACCCCAAAGGTATCTTGGAATATCTTGAAATTGTACACAGTCATAGTCAAGCATGCCCTGAACAAGAATCCGTTGAATATATTTGCATATCTCTTGAAGAATATTTTTAATGAACTTTTGAAAATCAGGAAAGCGATCCATGCACTTGGACATTCCAAGTATGTTGGAATGTCTTGAAATTGTACTCAGTCATAGTCAACGACGCCCTGAACAAGAATCCGTTGAAAATATTTGCATATCGCTTAAGGAATATTTTTAAAGAATTTCTGAAAATCAGGAAAGCGATCCATGCACTTAGGCAGTGACTTAACTTTTTCGTCAAAAAAGACCCCAAAAGTATCTTGGAATGTCTTGAAATTGTACACAGTCATAGTCAAGCATGCCCTGAACAAGAATCCGTTGAATATATTTGCATATCTCTTGAAGAATATTTTTAATGAATTTTTGAAAATCCGAAAAGTGATCCATGCACTTGGACATTCCAAGTATGTTGGAATGTCTTGAAATTGTACTCAGTCATAGTCAACGACGCCCTGAACAAGAATCAATTGAAAATATTTGCATATCTCTTAAGGAATATTTTTAATGAATTTTTGAAAATGATGAAAGTCTGTGCACTTAGGCAGTGACTTAACTTTTTATTCAAAAAAGACCCCAAAGGTATCTTGGAATGTCTTGAAATTGTACACAGTCATAGTCAAGCATGCCCTGAACAAGAATCCGTTGAATATATTTGCATATCTCTTGAAGAATATTTTTAATGAACTTTTGAAAATCAGGAAAGCGATCCATGCACTTGGACATTCCAAGTATGTTGGAATGTCTTGAAATTGTACTCAGTCATAGTCAACGACGCCCTGAACAAGAATCCGTTGAAAATATTTGCATATCGCTTAAGGAACATTTTTAATGAATTTTTGAAAATCAGGAAAGCGATCCATGCACTTAGGCAGTGACTTAACTTTTTTGTCAAAAAAGACCCCAAAAGTATCTTGGAATGTCTTGAAATTGTACACAGTCATAGTCAAGCATGCCCTGAACAAGAATCCGTTGAATATATTTGCATATCTCTTGAGGAATATTTTTAATGAATTTTTGAAAATCAGAAAAGCGATCCATGCACTTGGACATTCCAAGTATGTTGGAATGTCTTGAAATTGTACTCAGTCATAGTCAACGATGCCCTGAACAAGAATCAATTGAAAATATTTGCATATCTCTTAAGGAATATTTTTAATGAATTTTTGAAAATGAGGAAAGTCTGTGCACTTAGGCAGTGACTTAACTTTTTATTCAAAAAAGACCCCAAAAGTATCTTGGAATGTCTTGAAATTGTACACAGTCATAGTCAAGCATGCCCTGAACAAGAATCCGTTGAATATATTTGCATATCTCTTGAAGAATATTTTTAATGAACTTTTGAAAATCAGGAAAGCGATCCATGCACTTGGACATTCCAAGTATGTTGGAATGTCTTGAAATTGTACTCAGTCATAGTCAACGACGCCCTGAACAAGAATCCGTTGAAAATATTTGCATATCGTTTAAGGAATATTTTTAAAGAATTTCTGAAAATCAGGAAAGCGATCCATGCACTTAGGCAGTGACTTAACTTTTTCGTCAAAAAAGACCCCAAAAGTATCTTGGAATGTCTTGAAATTGTACACAGTCATAGTCAAGCATGCCCTGAACAAGAATCAATTGAAAATATTTGCATATCTCTTAAGGAATATTTTTAATGAATTTTTGAAAATGAGGAAAGTCTGTGCACTTAGGCAGTGACTTAACTTTTTATTCAAAAAAGACCCCAAAAGTATCTTGGAATGTCTTGAAATTGTACACAGTCATAGTCAAGCATGCCCTGAACAAGAATCCGTTGAATATATTTGCATATCTCTTGAAGAATATTTTTAATGAACTTTTGAAAATCAGGAAAGCGATCCATGCACTTGGACATTCCAAGTATGTTGGAATGTCTTGAAATTGTACTCAGTCATAGTCAACGACGCCCTGAACAAGAATCCGTTGAAAATATTTGCATATCGCTTAAGGAATATTTTTAATGAAATTTTGAAAATCAGAAAAGCGATCCATGCACTTAGGCAGTGACTTAACTTTTTTGTCAAAAAAGACCCCAAAAGTTTCTTGGAATGTCTTGAAATTGTACACAGTCATAGTCAAGCATGCCCTGAACAAGAATCCGTTGAATATATTTGCATATCTCTTGAAGAATATTTTTAATGAATTTTTGAAAATCCGAAAAGCGATCCATGCACTTGGACATTCCAAGTATGTTGGAATGTCTTGAAATTGTACTCAGTCATAGTCAACGACGCCCTGAACAAGAATCAATTGAAAATATTTGCATATCTCTTAAGGAATATTTTTAATGAATTTTTGAAAATGAGGAAAGTCTGTGCACTTAGGCAGTGACTTAACTTTTTATTCAAAAAAGACCCCAAAAGTATCCTGGAATGTCTTGAAATTGTACACAGTCATAGTCAAGCATGCCCTGAACAAGAATCCGTTGAATATATTTGCATATCTCTTGAAGAATATTTTTAATGAACTTTTGAAAATCAGGAAAGCGATCCATGCACTTGGACATTCCAAGTATGTTGGAATGTCTTGAAATTGTACTCAGTCATAGTCAACGACGCCCTGAACAAGAATCCATTGAAAATATTTGCATATCTCTTAAGGAATATTTTTAATGAATTTTTGAAAATGATGAAAGTCTGTGCACTTCGGCAGTGACTTAACTTTTTATCCAAAAAAGACCCCAAAGGTATCTTGGAATGTCTTGAAATTGTACACAGTCATAGTCAAGCATGCCCTGAACAAGAATCCGTTGAATATATTTGCATATCTCTTGAAGAATATTTTTAATGAACTTTTGAAAATCAGGAAAGCGATCCATGCACTTGGACATTCCAAGTATGTTGGAATGTCTTGAAATTGTACTCAGTCATAGTCAACGACGCCCTGAACAAGAATCCGTTGAAAATATTTGCATATCGCTTAAGGAATATTTTTAATGAATTTTTGAAAATCAGGAAAGCGATCCATGCACTTAGGCAGTGACTTAACTTTTTTGTCAAAAAAGACCCCAAAAGTATCTTGGAATGTCTTGAAATTGTACACAGTCATAGTCAAGCATTCCCTGAACAAGAATCCGTTGAATATATTTGCATATCTCTTGAAGAATATTTTTAATGAATTTTTGAAAATCCGAAAAGCGATCCATGCACTTGGACATTCCAAGTATGTTGGAATGTCTTGAAATTGTACTCAGTCATAGTCAACGACGCCCTGAACAAGAATCCGTTGAATATATTTGCATATCTCTTGAGGAATATTTTTAATGAATTTTTGAAAATCAGGAAAGCGATCCATGCACTTAGGCAGTGACTTAACTTTTGATGTTTTTGGGTTGTTTTTAAAGAATTAAAGCTGCAGGAGTTCATCCATGTCGTCCAGTCGCTGGAAACAAACGTTTGGACACCGTGGATCACACAGCAGGATATCAGGTGAGACGAAGGAAACGATCCATTTGCCCTGATGCACTTAGTGACTTGACTTTTTTTTTAAAAAAACCCCAAAAGTAAATTGGAATGTCTTGAAATTGTACACAGTCATAGTCAAGCATGCCCTGAACAAGAATCCGTTGAATATATTTGCATATCTCTTGAAGAATATTTTTAATGAATTTATGAAAATCCGAAAAGCGATCCATGCACTTGGACATTCCAAGTATGTTGGAATGTCTTGAAATTGTACACAGTCATAGTCAAGCATGCCCTGAACAAGAATCCGTTGAATATATTTGCATATCTCTTGAAGAATATTTTTAATGAACTTTTGAAAATCAGGAAAGCGATCCATGCACTTGGACATTCCAAGTATGTTGGAATGTCTTGAAATTGTACTCAGTCATAGTCAACGACGCCCTGAACAAGAATCAATTGAAAATATTTGCATATCTCTTAAGGAATATTTTTAATGAATTTTTGAAAATGAGGAAAGTCTGTGCACTTAGGCAGTGACTTAACTTTTTATTCAAAAAAGACCCCAAAAGTATCTTGGAATGTCTTGAAATTGTACACAGTCATAGTCAACGACGCCCTGAACAAGAATCAATTGAAAATATTTGCATATCTCTTAAGGAATATTTTTAATGAATTTTTGAAAATGAGGAAAGTCTGTGCACTTAGGCAGTGACTTAACTTTTTATTCAAAAAAGACCCCAAAAGTATCTTGGAATGTCTTGAAATTGTACACAGTCATAGTCAAGCATGCCCTGAACAAGAATCCGTTGAATATATTTGCATATCTCTTGAAGAATATTTTTAATGAACTTTTGAAAATCAGGAAAGCGATCCATGCACTTGGACATTCCAAGTATGTTGGAATGTCTTGAAATTGTACTCAGTCATAGTCAACGACGCCCTGAACAAGAATCCGTTGAAAATATTTGCATATCGCTTAAGGAATATTTTTAATGAATTTTTGAAAATCAGGAAAGCGATCCATGCACTTAGGCAGTGACTTAACTTTTTTGTCAAAAAAGACCCCAAAAGTATCTTGGAATGTCTTGAAATTGTACACAGTCATAGTCAAGCATGCCCTGAACAAGAATCCGTTGAATATATTTGCATATCTCTTGAAGAATATTTTTAATGAATTTTTGAAAATCCGAAAAGCGATCCATGCACTTGGACATTCCAAGTATGTTGGAATGTTTTGAAATTGTACTCAGTCATAGTCAACGACGCCCTGAACAAGAATCGTTGAAAATATTTGCATATCGCTTAAGGAATATTTTTTTTTTTTTTTTTTTTTTTTTTTTTTTTTTTTTTTATGACTTTATTTAAGGCATTTTCAGATATACAAACAAGAACTTAGATACATACACATACAAAAACAGATATAACATTACTCATTAACATAATCCCATATTACCCTCCCCGTGTTCCCTCCCACAGGCCAAGAGTGAAAAAAAAAAAAAAAAAAAAAAAGAGATCCAGAGATACTGTAGAAGCATGACATTAATAGACCAGTCAAACAAACAGATTGACAAAAGAAAGCATTTAAATAACATGACATGTTACAAATTTAACTCCTTCACATACTTGACAAAGGGAGACCACACTCTGTTGTATGTGTCACAGGAACCCTTCAGTGTGTGCCTTATTTTTTCTAGCTGGAGTAGAGATAATATCTCCTGTATCCATCTCCTGAAGGACGGGCATTTGTTGGATTTCCATTGCATTAGAATCACCCTGCGGGATATGAGGCTGCAGAATGCCAATGCTCTCTTCTGTGCATTAGTGGCGTATATTTCTGAGGATACAGTTCCAAATACAGCAGTGAGAGGACTGGGTTTGAGAGATGTTTCGCATAGAACTGATAAACAATCGAAAATGGAGGACCAAAAATCAACTAGGGAAGGACAGGACCAGAACATGTGACCCAATGACACTGGGCTGCCACACCTAGGACAGGTGGGAGAGACAGATGGGTATATTTTGGCCAGCCTATCATTGGAATAGTGCAACCTGTGAAAAACTTTAAATTGAATCAGCCCATGCCTTATACAGATAGAGGAAGTATGAATATTGAGGACACACTTAGCCCAGACATTATCGGAGATTGATATTCCTAGGTCTCGTTCCCAGCTTTCTTTGGTTTTAGTGTATGATGGAGGGTCTATGTTGTGAATAATATTATATGCCTTGGAAATCAGACCCCTGTTCCAAGGATCGAGATTTAGCAAATCATAAGTGACATCTTTGTTTGGCGGCTTTGGATAGGTTGGGAAATGTTTGGATGCAAAGCTGCGAGCCTGAAGATATCTGAAGAAGTGAGATTTTGGAATATTATGATCTCTTACCAGGGCCTCGAAGGACAGAAAAGAAATGTTATCAAATAAGTCATCGAAGAAGACCAAACCGCGTCGATGCCAGCCAGCAAAGCTCTGATCTGTCTGAGAGGGTATGAAGAGATGATTGAAGGAGAGAGGGAGGAAGCTATTTATTTGATCAAGATTAAAGTGCTTACGAAATTGTACCCATATTCTAATGGAGTTAGACACCACAGGATTAAACAAAGGCTTATTCTTAGTCTGCATAATCAGTGGGGCTGCTAGCAGGGAGATGGGGGATACTGATGGGTGTGACGAAAGCTCCATTGTTGTCCAGGTGTATACATTTTGGTCAGAGAACGACAACACCCAATATGCCAATTTTGAAATATTTGCCGCCCAATAGTAATGGAGGAAGCTTGGAAGGCCCAAGCCTCCTTCCGGTTTAGGTCTTTCCAGATAGATCTTCTTTATTCGAGGGGTGGCATGGTTCCAGATAAACGATGAGACGTACTTATCTAATTTAATAAAGAAATGCTTTGGGAGCCAGACAGGAATTGTTGAAAACAGATACAGAAACCTAGGTAAAATATTCATCTTGACGGCATTGATGCGGCCCGCAAGCGAAACAGGGAGACAAGACCACCTCTCTAGATCCTTTTTGGTGAGTTCTAATAAGTTATCAAAGTTAGCCTTCTTGAGTGAATTAAAGGAATTGGTTACAGTTACTCCTAAGTATTTAAAGGACTGGTATTCAATTTTAAAAGGGAATGCGTTATAGTCAAGTGATCTGCTTGCGTCATTCATGGGAAAGAGTAGACTTTTGGTTAGATTTAATTTATAGCCGGATAAACTCCCAAATTCCTGAAGTAATTGCAAAAGGTGGGGCACAGATTGACTCGGATTAGTGATAAAGAGGAGCAGGTCGTCAGCATAGAGCGCAGTCTTATGAGTTGAGTTTCCTCTTGTAATGCCCATAATCCTCTCTTCACCCCTGATTGCAATAGCCAGGGGTTCTATAGCCAAGTCGAAAAGAAATGGTGATAAGCAACAGCCCTGACGTGTGCCTCTAAATAACGGGAAATATGCTGAAATAGAACCATTTGTTTTCACGGCCGACATTGGGTTACTATATAAGATTTTGATCCACTTTCTAAATGTTGTTCCAAATCCAAACCTCTTCAAAACTGCATGTAGATATTCCAACTCTATTCTATCGAATGCCTTTTCGGCGTCGAGTGATAGAACTACTTCGGGCTCCTGAGAGCAGGGAGTAGAATACATTATATTAAAGAGCCGTCTAAGATTGAAAAAAGGCTGCCGACCAGGAATAAAGCCGGTCTGATCATGATGTATGAGAGATGGTATCAGATCATTCAATCGGATTGCTATGGCTTTGGTCAAAATTTTATAGTCACAACAAAGGAGACTAATGGGTCTGTAAGATGAGCAGTCGAGTGGGTTTTTATCTTTCTTTAATATTAATGAAATGGTCGCTTGGGTGAGAGTAGGTGGCAGACAACCAGCTTCCAATGCTTCATCATACATTGATTTCAGTAGAGGTACTAATTTAGACGAAAATGTTTTATAATATTCAATTGAAAAACCATCAGGACCAGGAGACCGCCCACTCTGCATGGAGTTAATTGCAACCTGGATCTCAGCGATGGTGAGAGGTAGATCGAGGGAGGATTGGAGGTCTGGATTGAGAGAGGGGGTATCTAGAGAGTCCAAAAAGGATTGTAATTTAACTACGTTCATGTCCGTCTCTGACAGATAAAGGTTTGAATAATATTTTTTAAATTGGCTATTTATTAGATCTGGGTCGTTCGTAGTAACACCGAGGTCAGTGTAAATCTCTGTAATTTGAGAGTTGCTGGCTGTCTGTCGGAGTTGATGTGCGAGCATTCGGCCTGCCTTCTCACCATGTTCATAAAATTTCTGTTTAGTTTTAAGCAAATCACTTACTACTCTACAAGTAGAAAGATCATTGAATTCCATTTGTAAAAAGGTGCGCTCTTTATGTAATTCTGGGGTGGAATGCATTGAGCATTTTCTATCGATGTCCACAATCGACTGTTCAATTTCCAGAAGACGTTTATTTTGTTGTTTGTTTTTATGTGCTACATATGAAATAATCTGACCTCTAATATAAGCTTTATGAGATTCCCACAATGTACGGCGAGAAATATCTGGATGATCATTAATTTCGAGAAAAATATCTATTTGCTCAGCAACAAATTTTTTAAAGTCGCTACACAACAAGAGCGAGGGGTCAAGCTGCCATGTTCGCCGCGGACGGATATTATCAGGAAAATGAATATCTAATTGAACAGGAGCGTGATCTGACACAACAATACTGTGGTATTGGGAGTTGGTAACAGATGGGAGGAGGTTGCTATTAATTAAGAAGAAATCTATCCGAGAATAACTTTTATGAACAGGGGAGAAAAAGGAGAATTGTTTAGCATCAGGATTCAATTTCCTCCATGGATCTATGAGCTTGTAGGAGTGCATGAAAGAGTGCAGGGCACCTCCAGCTTTGGATAGTTGGCTACCCGGTTTGGGATTGGACCTGTCCAGATGTGGATGGAGCACACAGTTCAAATCTCCAGCTATAATAAGCTGATGAGTGTTAATATCGGTTAGGGATGTAAATACTTTCGTAAAAAATGCAGGATCATCCCAATTCGGGCCATAAATGTTCACGAGAATAATTGGAGAGTTGTAGAGTTTGCCAATTAATATGATGTATCTACCATTAGGGTCCTGGATTGTTTTAGTCTGACTAAATTGAACTCCCTTCCTAAAAAGAATTGCAACACCTCTTGAGTTGTGGTTGAAATTTGAATGATAAACCTGGCCGATCCAATTGTTTCTAAGTCTTGTGTGATGATTGGTCTTCAGGTGTGTCTCCTGTAGGAATATAATGTCTGGGCTAAATGATCTCAAATGGCAGAAAATCTTATTACGCTTTACTGCACTGCCCATGCCCTTGATATTCCAAGAGATGAGAGAAACAGAGCCAGGAGCTCTACAAATACGTCTCTGTGATGTCATGTTGTATTACGGTGGAACTTTAATGTTATGACAAGCCCTCTGATCTTTAAAGAAAATGACTGGATCTGATGATACAAACAAACAGTACAAGAAAACCCCAAAGAAAAGAAAAAAAAAACTGCACAATTGACAAAAAAATACAAAAAACTCTTGGTACCCTTCTCAAGGGCAGAAAGCCCACCCCTGTGGGTTGCTCCATCACCAGATGAGCCCACCATCGAACAAGAACACTAAATCCAATGAGAACTGCATGGATAGAACAATAGAACGTGAAAGATGATCCTCTAAAAATGGGATTCCTGAATTCTTACTTTATGTAGCTGCCATGAACACATACACACACCCACACACACAGGAACACATACACACACAAAAAAAAAATCAAAATAATCAAAATAATAATAACTTAAAATAAAAAAAAAATAAAAAAAATATATATATATATAATATATATACATATATATATATATATATATATATATATATATACATATACATATATAAACATACACACATACTCACTTACATATATATAAACATACATATACACACACATACATACACAAACACACACACGTAAACCCATGCATACACACACACACAAAATAATAATAATAATAATAATAAACAAAAAATAGATTAAAAAAAAAGAATAAGTAGATATAAAAAATAGAAATATCTGGTGGAGAAATAGGCTATCAGCATTTTACTAATTATAAACGGTCATTATGTTATGAATACAGGTAAACCCCATGTATAAATGTACACATTTAGTTAGAACAGATTTGTAAAAATGTCATGTTTAAGTTTAACTTCTAAATAAGAAGCGAATTGAACATTAGTACTCATGACATTACACAGTGTGAGTGGAAGGTTAGCAGACCTTCAGTTACCTGTATTCTCGGATTGCAAATGTCCAGTTATGTATTGCTTCGCTTCAGCAGGATTATCAAATGATCTCTGTTCTCCATTCGGAGCTGTAATTTTCAATGTCGAGGGGAACAGCAGGCCAAACCGGGTGTTGGGACAGTGGCTCAGTAATTGTCTCACTTCTTTGAAGGCAGCCCGACGTTTTCTCACAGCAGCAGTGTAGTCTGGATAAATGTAGATCGGCTTGTTGTTGCGGAGAACCGGGCGTCGGCTTAACGCTTTCCGCAAGACGTCCATCTTCTCCTGGAAGTAGTGAAATTTTACAACAATGGGTCGCGGGGGGTCCCCCTGCTTGGGTTGGGGCAGCAGACTTCTGTGAGCTCGGTCAAGTGTGGGAGTATAATCCAGACCTAGGGCGTCTTGTAGAAGAGTAGCAACAGACTTTTCCATACGTACATCTCCGAAGTTTTCCTCCACTCCGATAATACGACAGTTGTCTCTACGCTGCCTTGACTCCATGTCTTCCGATTTAGATGTTAGCAGTTTTACTTGGGCAGACATTGATGTGAGCTGTGTCTCAAGCTCAACAACCCGGTCGGAGTAGTGATTGGCGCCGTCTTCCAGGCCCCGTATCGATGTAGCTTGTAGCTTTAGCTCCTGGTTAGCCGTATCCATGGCTTCCTGTGCTTCGGAGCGGACCGCATTTATTTCTTGGCGCAGCTCGTCGGATAAGCTCTCAATTTTTTTGTGTAGGTCCGTCGATAGCGCAGCTACCGTTTCTTCTATCTTGGCCAGGACTGACCGTTCGGAGGTTTTAATGGCTTCCATGATGGCGGCGATGTCCAAGTTGTCTGCGGACGGCTGCGCCACAGAGGGGTCCGGGGCTTTGGCTGTTGCCTTAGGCCTTTGTTTACCCGACATGTTTGCAGGCGATAAAAAAAATAAAACAAAGCAGAAAAAAGACAAAAGACTGCAGCTACAGTACCGCAAAAGGTTTAAAGCAAACTCCAGATAGTTATCGAAATAATTAGAGGGTGAAATTTAATGAAATTGCAATCTCCAAGCAGAGCTCTGAGAAAAACGTGTCTACATGCCGCTGCTCACGAGCGCCCCCCCTTAAGGAATATTTTTAATGAATTTTTGAAAATCAGGAAAGCGATCCATGCACTTAGGCAGTGACTTAACTTTTTCGTCAAAAAAGACCCCAAAAGTATCTTGGAATGTCTTGAAATTGTACACAGTCATAGTCAAGAATGCCCTGAACAAGAATCCGTTGAATATATTTGCATATCTCTTGAAGAATATTTTTAATGAATTTTTGAAAATCCGGAAAGCGATCCATGCACTTGGACATTCCAAGTATGTTGGAATGTCTTGAAATTGTACTCGGTCATAGTCAACGACGCCCTGAACAAGAATCCATTGAAAATATTTGCATATCTCTTAAGGAATATTTTTAATGAATTTTTGAAAATGATGAAAGTCTGTGCACTTAGGCAGTGACTTAACTTTTTATTCAAAAAAGACCCCAAAGGTATCTTGGAATATCTTGAAATTGTACACAGTCATAGTCAAGCATGCCCTGAACAAGAATCCGTTGAATATATTTGCATATCTCTTGAAGAATATTTTTAATGAACTTTTGAAAATCAGGAAAGCGATCCATGCACTTGGACATTCCAAGTATGTTGGAATGTCTTGAAATTGTACTCAGTCATAGTCAACGACGCCCTGAACAAGAATCCGTTGAAAATATTTGCATATCGTTTAAGGAATATTTTTAAAGAATTTCTGAAAATCAGGAAAGCGATCCATGCACATAGGCAGTGACTTAACTTTTTATTCAAAAAAGACCCCAAAAGTATCTTGGAATGTCTTGAAATTGTACACAGTCATAGTCAAGCATGCCCTGAACAAGAATCCGTTGAATATATTTGCATATCTCTTGAAGAATATTTTTAATGAACTTTTGAAAATCAGGAAAGCGATCCATGCACTTGGACATTCCAAGTATGTTGGAATGTCTTGAAATTGTACTCAGTCATAGTCAACGACGCCCTGAACAAGAATCCGTTGAAAATATTTGCATATCGCTTTAGGAATATTTTTAATGAATTTTTGAAAATCAGGAAAGCGATCCATGCACTTAGGCAGTGACTTAACTTTTTTGTCAAAAAAGACCCCAAAAGTATCTTGGAATGTCTTGAAATTGTACACAGTCATAGTCAAGCATGCCCTGAACAAGAATCCGTTGAATATATTTGCATATCTCTTGAAGAATATTTTTAATGAACTTTTGAAAATCAGGAAAGCGATCCATGCACTTGGACATTCCAAGTATGTTGGAATGTCTTGAAATTGTACTCAGTCATAGTCAACGACGCCCTGAACAAGAATCCGTTGAAAATATTTGCATATCGTTTAAGGAATATTTTTAAAGAATTTCTGAAAATCAGGAAAGCGATCCATGCACTTAGGCAGTGACTTAACTTTTTCGTCAAAAAAGACCCCAAAAGTATCTTGGAATGTCTTGAAATTGTACACAGTCATAGTCAAGCATGCCCTGAACAAGAATCAATTGAAAATATTTGCATATCTCTTAAGGAATATTTTTAATGAATTTTTGAAAATGAGGAAAGTCTGTGCACTTAGGCAGTGACTTAACTTTTTATTCAAAAAAGACCCCAAAAGTATCTTGGAATGTCTTGAAATTGTACACAGTCATAGTCAAGCATGCCCTGAACAAGAATCCGTTGAATATATTTGCATATCTCTTGAAGAATATTTTTAATGAACTTTTGAAAATCAGGAAAGCGATCCATGCACTTGGACATTCCAAGTATGTTGGAATGTCTTGAAATTGTACTCAGTCATAGTCAACGACGCCCTGAACAAGAATCCGTTGAAAATATTTGCATATCGCTTAAGGAATATTTTTAATGAAATTTTGAAAATCAGAAAAGCGATCCATGCACTTAGGCAGTGACTTAACTTTTTTGTCAAAAAAGACCCCAAAAGTATCTTGGAATGTCTTGAAATTGTACACAGTCATAGTCAAGCATGCCCTGAACAAGAATCCGTTGAATATATTTGCATATCTCTTGAAGAATATTTTTAATGAATTTTTGAAAATCCGAAAAGCGATCCATGCACTTGGACATTCCAAGTATGTTGGAATGTCTTGAAATTGTACTCAGTCATAGTCAACGACGCCCTGAACAAGAATCAATTGAAAATATTTGCATATCTCTTAAGGAATATTTTTAATGAATTTTTGAAAATGAGGAAAGTCTGTGCACTTAGGCAGTGACTTAACTTTTTATTCAAAAAAGACCCCAAAAGTATCCTGGAATGTCTTGAAATTGTACACAGTCATAGTCAAGCATGCCCTGAACAAGAATCCGTTGAATATATTTGCATATCTCTTGAAGAATATTTTTAATGAACTTTTGAAAATCAGGAAAGCGATCCATGCACTTGGACATTCCAAGTATGTTGGAATGTCTTGAAATTGTACTCAGTCATAGTCAACGACGCCCTGAACAAGAATCCATTGAAAATATTTGCATATCTCTTAAGGAATATTTTTAATGAATTTTTGAAAATGATGAAAGTCTGTGCACTTCGGCAGTGACTTAACTTTTTATCCAAAAAAGACCCCAAAGGTATCTTGGAATGTCTTGAAATTGTACACAGTCATAGTCAAGCATGCCCTGAACAAGAATCCGTTGAATATATTTGCATATCTCTTGAAGAATATTTTTAATGAACTTTTGAAAATCAGGAAAGCGATCCATGCACTTGGACATTCCAAGTATGTTGGAATGTCTTGAAATTGTACTCAGTCATAGTCAACGACGCCCTGAACAAGAATCCGTTGAAAATATTTGCATATCGCTTAAGGAATATTTTTAATGAATTTTTGAAAATCAGGAAAGCGATCCATGCACTTAGGCAGTGACTTAACTTTTTTGTCAAAAAAGACCCCAAAAGTATCTTGGAATGTCTTGAAATTGTACACAGTCATAGTCAAGCATTCCCTGAACAAGAATCCGTTGAATATATTTGCATATCTCTTGAAGAATATTTTTAATGAATTTTTGAAAATCCGAAAAGCGATCCATGCACTTGGACATTCCAAGTATGTTGGAATGTCTTGAAATTGTACTCAGTCATAGTCAACGACGCCCTGAACAAGAATCCGTTGAATATATTTGCATATCTCTTGAGGAATATTTTTAATGAATTTTTGAAAATCAGGAAAGCGATCCATGCACTTAGGCAGTGACTTAACTTTTGATGTTTTTGGGTTGTTTTTAAAGAATTAAAGCTGCAGGAGTTCATCCATGTCGTCCAGTCGCTGGAAACAAACGTTTGGACACCGTGGATCACACAGCAGGATATCAGGTGAGACGAAGGAAACGATCCATTTGCCCTGATGCACTTAGTGACTTGACTTTTTTTTTTAAAAAAACCCCAAAAGTAAATTGGAATGTCTTGAAATTGTACACAGTCATAGTCAAGCATGCCCTGAACAAGAATCCGTTGAATATATTTGCATATCTCTTGAAGAATATTTTTAATGAATTTATGAAAATCCGAAAAGCGATCCATGCACTTGGACATTCCAAGTATGTTGGAATGTCTTGAAATTGTACACAGTCATAGTCAAGCATGCCCTGAACAAGAATCCGTTGAATATATTTGCATATCTCTTGAAGAATATTTTTAATGAACTTTTGAAAATCAGGAAAGCGATCCATGCACTTGGACATTCCAAGTATGTTGGAATGTCTTGAAATTGTACTCAGTCATAGTCAACGACGCCCTGAACAAGAATCCGTTGAATATATTTGCATATCTCTTGAGGAATATTTTTAATGAATTTTTGAAAATCCGAAAAGCGATCCATGCACTTGGACATTCCAAGTATGTTGGAATGTCTTGAAATTGTACTCAGTCATAGTCAACGACGCCCTGAACAAGAATCAATTGAAAATATTTGCATATCTCTTAAGGAATATTTTTAATGAATTTTTGAAAATGAGGAAAGTCTGTGCACTTAGGCAGTGACTTAACTTTTTATTCAAAAAAGACCCCAAAAGTATCTTGGAATGTCTTGAAATTGTACACAGTCATAGTCAAGCATGCCCTGAACAAGAATCCGTTGAATATATTTGCATATCTCTTGAAGAATATTTTTAATGAACTTTTGAAAATCAGGAAAGCGATCCATGCACTTGGACATTCCAAGTATGTTGGAATGTCTTGAAATTGTACTCAGTCATAGTCAACGACGCCCTGAACAAGAATCCGTTGAAAATATTTGCATATCGTTTAAGGAATATTTTTAAAGAATTTCTGAAAATCAGGAAAGCGATCCATGCACTTAGGCAGCGACTTAACTTTTTCGTCAAAAAAGACCCCAAAAGTATCTTGGAATGTCTTGAAATTGTACACAGTCATAGTCAAGCATGCCCTGAACAAGAATCCGTTGAATATATTTGCATATCTCCTGAAGAATATTTTTAATGAATTTTTGAAAATCCGGAAAGCGATCCATGCACTTGGACATTCCAAGTATGTTGGAATGTCTTGAAATTGTACTCGGTCATAGTCAACGACGCCCTGAACAAGAATCCATTGAAAATATTTGCATATCTCTTAAGGAATATTTTTAATGAATTTTTGAAAATGATGAAAGTCTGTGCACTTAGGCAGTGACTTAACTTTTTATTCAAAAAAGACCCCAAAAGTATCTTGGAATGTCTTGAAATTGTACACAGTCATAGTCAAGCATGCCCTGAACAAGAATCCGTTGAATATATTTGCATATCTCTTGAAGAATATTTTTAATGAACTTTTGAAAATCAGGAAAGCGATCCATGCACTTGGACATTCCAAGTATGTTGGAATGTCTTGAAATTGTACTCAGTCATAGTCAACGACGCCCTGAACAAGAATCCGTTGAAAATATTTGCATATCGTTTAAGGAATATTTTTAATGAATTTTTGAAAATCAGGAAAGCGATCCATGCACTTAGGCAGTGACTTAACTTTTTTGTCAAAAAAGACCCCAAAAGTATCTTGGAATGTCTTGAAATTGTACACAGTCATAGTCAAGCATGCCCTGAACAAGAATCCGTTGAATATATTTGCATATCTCTTGAAGAATATTTTTAATGAACTTTTGAAAATCAGGAAAGCGATCCATGCACTTGGACATTCCAAGTATGTTGGAATGTCTTGAAATTGTACTCAGTCATAGTCAACGACGCCCTGAACAAGAATCCGTTGAAAATATTTGCATATCGCTTAAGGAATATTTTTAATGAAATTTTGAAAATCAGAAAAGCGATCCATGCACTTAGGCAGTGACTTAACTTTTTTGTCAAAAAAGACCCCAAAAGTATCTTGGAATGTCTTGAAATTGTACACAGTCATAGTCAAGCATGCCCTGAACAAGAATCCGTTGAATATATTTGCATATCTCTTGAAGAATATTTTTAATGAATTTTTGAAAATCCGAAAAGCGATCCATGCACTTGGACATTCCAAGTATGTTGGAATGTCTTGAAATTGTACTCAGTCATAGTCAACGACGCCCTGAACAAGAATCAATTGAAAATATTTGCATATCTCTTAAGGAATATTTTTAATGAATTTTTGAAAATGAGGAAAGTCTGTGCACTTAGGCAGTGACTTAATTTTTTATTCAAAAAAGACCCCAAAAGTATCCTGGAATGTCTTGAAATTGTACACAGTCATAGTCAAGCATGCCCTGAACAAGAATCCGTTGAATATATTTGCATATCTCTTGAAGAATATTTTTAATGAACTTTTGAAAATCAGGAAAGCGATCCATGCACTTGGACATTCCAAGTATGTTGGAATGTCTTGAAATTGTACTCAGTCATAGTGAACGACGCCCTGAACAAGAATCCGTTGAAAATATTTGCATATCGTTTAAGGAATATTTTTAAAGAATTTCTGAAAATCAGGAAAGCGATCCATGCACTTAGGCAGTGACTTAACTTTTTCGTCAAAAAAGACCCCAAAAGTATCTTGGAATGTCTTGAAATTGTACACAGTCATAGTCAAGCATGCCCTGAACAAGAATCCGTTGAATATATTTGCATATCTCTTGAAGAATATTTTTAATGAATTTTTGAAAATCCGGAAAGCGATCCATGCACTTGGACATTCCAAGTATGTTGGAATGTCTTGAAATTGTACTCAGTCATAGTCAACGACGCCCTGAACAAGAATCCGTTGAAAATATTTGCATATCGCTTAAGGAATATTTTTAATGAATTTTTGAAAATCAGGAAAGCGATCCATGCACTTAGGCAGTGACTTAACTTTTTTGTCAAAAAAGACCCCAAAAGTATCTTGGAATGTCTTGAAATTGTACACAGTCATAGTCAAGCATGCCCTGAACAAGAATCCGTTGAATATATTTGCATATCTCTTGAAGAATATTTTTAATGAATTTTTGAAAATCCGAAAAGCGATCCATGCACTTGGACATTCCAAGTATGTTGGAATGTTTTGAAATTGTACTCAGTCATAGTCAACGACGCCCTGAACAAGAATCCGTTGAAAATATTTGCATATCGCTTAAGGAATATTTTTAATGAATTTTTGAAAATCAGGAAAGCGATCCATGCACTTAGGCAGTGACTTAACTTTTTATTCAAAAAAGACCCCAAAAGTATCTTGGAATGTCTTGAAATTGTACACAGTCATAGTCAAGCATGCCCTGAACAAGAATCCGTTGAATATATTTGCATATCTCTTGAATAATATTTTTAATGAATTTTTGAAAATCCGAAAAGCGATCCATGCACTTGGACATTCCAAGTATGTTGGAATGTCTTGAAATTGTACTCAGTCATAGTCAACGACGCCCTGAACAAGAATCCGTTGAATATATTTGCATATCTCTTGAGGAATATTTTTAATGAATTTTTGAAAATCAGGAAAGCGATCCATGCACTTAGGCAGTGACTTAACTTTTGATGTTTTTGGGTTGTTTTTAAAGAATTAAAGCTGCAGGAGTTCATCCATGTCGTCCAGTCGCTGGAAACAAACGTTTGGACACCGTGGATCACACAGCAGGATATCAGGTGAGACGAAGGAAACGATCCATTTGCCCTGATGCACTTAGTGACTTGACTTTTTTTTTAAAAAAAACCCCAAAAGTAAATTGGAATGTCTTGAAATTGTACACAGTCATAGTCAAGCATGCCCTGAACAAGAATCCGTTGAATATATTTGCATATCTCTTGAAGAATATTTTTAATGAATTTATGAAAATCCGAAAAGCGATCCATGCACTTGGACATTCCAAGTATGTTGGAATGTCTTGAAATTGTACTCAGTCATAGTCAACGACGCCCTGAACAAGAATCAATTGAAAATATTTGCATATCTCTTAAGGAATATTTTTAATGAATTTTTGAAAATGAGGAAAGTCTGTGCACTTAGGCAGTGACTTAACTTTTTATTCAAAAAAGACCCCAAAAGTATCTTGGAATGTCTTGAAATTGTACACAGTCATAGTCAAGCATGCCCTGAACAAGAATCCGTTGAATATATTTGCATATCTCTTGAAGAATATTTTTAATGAACTTTTGAAAATCAGGAAAGCGATCCATGCACTTGGACATTCCAAGTATGTTGGAATGTCTTGAAATTGTACTCAGTCATAGTCAACGACGCCCTGAACAAGAATCCGTTGAAAATATTTGCATATCGCTTAAGGAATATTTTTAATGAATTTTTGAAAATCAGGAAAGCGATCCATGCACTTAGGCAGTGACTTAACTTTTTTGTCAAAAAAGACCCCAAAAGTATCTTGGAATGTCTTGAAATTGTACACAGTCATAGTCAAGCATGCCCTGAACAAGAATCCGTTGAATATATTTGCATATCTCTTGAAGAATATTTTTAATGAATTTTTGAAAATCCGAAAAGCGATCCATGCACTTGGACATTCCAAGTATGTTGGAATGTTTTGAAATTGTACTCAGTCATAGTCAACGACGCCCTGAACAAGAATCGTTGAAAATATTTGCATATCGCTTAAGGAATATTTTTAATGAATTTTTGAAAATCAGGAAAGCGATCCATGCACTTAGGCAGTGACTTAACTTTTTATTCAAAAAAGACCCCAAAAGTATCTTGGAATGTCTTGAAATTGTACACAGTCATAGTCAAGCATGCCCTGAACAAGAATCCGTTGAATATATTTGCATATCTCTTGAATAATATTTTTAATGAATTTTTGAAAATCAGGAAAGCGATCCATGCACTTGGACATTCCAAGTATGTTGGAATGTCTTGAAATTGTACTCGGTCATAGTCAACGACGCCCTGAACAAAAATCCATTGAAAATATTTGCATATCTCTTAAGGAATATTTTTAATGAATTTTTGAAAATGATGAAAGTCTGTGCACTTAGGCAGTGACTTAACTTTTTATTCAAAAAAGACCCCAAAGGTATCTTGGAATGTCTTGAAATTGTACACAGTCATAGTCAAGCATGCCCTGAACAAGAATCCGTTGAATATATTTGCATATCTCTTGAAGAATATTTTTAATGAACTTTTGAAAATCTGGAAAGCGATCCATGCACTTGGACATTCCAAGTATGTTGGAATGTCTTGAAATTGTACTCAGTCATAGTCAACGACGCCCTGAACAAGAATCCGTTGAAAATATTTGCATATCGCTTAAGGAATATTTTTAATGAATTTCTGAAAATGAGGAAAGCGATCCATGCACTTAGGCAGTGACTTAACTTTTTTGTCAAAAAAGACCCCAAAAGTATCTTGGAATGTCTTGAAATTGTACACAGTCATAGTCAAGCATGCCCTGAACAAGAATCCGTTGAATATATTTGCATATCTCTTGAAGAATATTTTTAATGAAATTTTGAAAATCCGAAAAGCGATCCATGCACTTGGACATTCCAAGTATGTTGGAATGTCTTGAAATTGTACTCAGTCATAGTCAACGACGCCCTGAACAAGAATCAATTGAAAATATTTGCATATCGCTTAAGGAATATTTTTAATGAATTTTTGAAAATGAGGAAAGTCTGTGCACTTAGGCAGTGACTTAACTTTTTATTCAAAAAAGACCCCAAAAGTATCTTGGAATGTCTTGAAATTGTACACAGTCATAGTCAAGCATGCCCTGAACAAGAATCCGTTGAATATATTTGCATATCTCTTGAAGAATATTTTTAATGAATTTTTGAAAATCCGGAAAGCGATCCATGCACTTGGACATTCCAAGTATGTTGGAATGTCTTGAAATTGTACTCGGTCATAGTCAACGACGCCCTGAACAAGAATCCATTGAAAATATTTGCATATCTCTTAAGGAATATTTTTAATGAATTTTTGAAAATGATGAAAGTCTGTGCACTTAGGCAGTGACTTAACTTTTTATTCAAAAAAGACCCCAAAGGTATCTTGGAATATCTTGAAATTGTACACAGTCATAGTCAAGCATGCCCTGAACAAGAATCCGTTGAATATATTTGCATATCTCTTGAAGAATATTTTTAATGAACTTTTGAAAATCAGGAAAGCGATCCATGCACTTGGACATTCCAAGTATGTTGGAATGTCTTGAAATTGTACTCAGTCATAGTCAACGACGCCCTGAACAAGAATCCGTTGAAAATATTTGCATATCGTTTAAGGAATATTTTTAAAGAATTTCTGAAAATCAGGAAAGCGATCCATGCACTTAGGCAGTGACTTAACTTTTTATTCAAAAAAGACCCCAAAAGTATCTTGGAATGTCTTGAAATTGTACACAGTCATAGTCAAGCATGCCCTGAACAAGAATCCGTTGAATATATTTGCATATCTCTTGAAGAATATTTTTAATGAACTTTTGAAAATCAGGAAAGCGATCCATGCACTTGGACATTCCAAGTATGTTGGAATGTCTTGAAATTGTACTCGGTCATAGTCAACGACGCCCTGAACAAGAATCCATTGAAAATATTTGCATATCTCTTAAGGAATATTTTTAATGAATTTTTGAAAATGATGAAAGTCTGTGCACTTAGGCAGTGACTTAACTTTTTATTCAAAAAAGACCCCAAAGGTATCTTGGAATATCTTGAAATTGTACACAGTCATAGTCAAGCATGCCCTGAACAAGAATCCGTTGAATATATTTGCATATCTCTTGAAGAATATTTTTAATGAACTTTTGAAAATCAGGAAAGCGATCCATGCACTTGGACATTCCAAGTATGTTGGAATGTCTTGAAATTGTACTCAGTCATAGTCAACGACGCCCTGAACAAGAATCCGTTGAAAATATTTGCATATCGTTTAAGGAATATTTTTAAAGAATTTCTGAAAATCAGGAAAGCGATCCATGCACTTAGGCAGTGACTTAACTTTTTATTCAAAAAAGACCCCAAAAGTATCTTGGAATGTCTTGAAATTGTACACAGTCATAGTCAAGCATGCCCTGAACAAGAATCCGTTGAATATATTTGCATATCTCTTGAAGAATATTTTTAATGAACTTTTGAAAATCAGGAAAGCGATCCATGCACTTGGACATTCCAAGTATGTTGGAATGTCTTGAAATTGTACTCAGTCATAGTCAACGACGCCCTGAACAAGAATCCGTTGAAAATATTTGCATATCGTTTAAGGAATATTTTTAAAGAATTTCTGAAAATCAGGAAAGCGATCCATGCACTTAGGCAGTGACTTAACTTTTTCGTCAAAAAAGACCCCAAAAGTATCTTGGAATATCTTGAAATTGTACACAGTCATAGTCAAGCATGCCCTGAACAAGAATCCGTTGAATATATTTGCATATCTCTTGAAGAATATTTTTAATGAATTTTTGAAAATCCGAAAAGCGATTTATGCACTTGGACATTCCAAGTATGTTGGAATGTCTTGAAATTGTACTCAGTCATAGTCAACGACGCCCTGAACAAGAATCAATTGAAAATATTTGCATATCTCTTAAGGAATATTTTTAATGAATTTTTGAAAATGAGGAAAGTCTGTGCACTTAGGCAGTGACTTAACTTTTTATTCAAAAAAGACCCCAAAAGTATCTTGGAATGTCTTGAAATTGTACACAGTCATAGTCAAGAATGCCCTGAACAAGAATCCGTTGAATATATTTGCACATCTCTTGAAGAATATTTTTAATGAATTTTTGAAAATCCGGAAAGCGATCCATGCACTTGGACATTCCAAGTATGTTGGAATGTCTTGAAATTGTACTCGGTCATAGTCAACGACGCCCTGAACAAAAATCCATTGAAAATATTTGCATATCTCTTAAGGAATATTTTTAATGAATTTTTGAAAATGATGAAAGTCTGTGCACTTAGGCAGTGACTTAACTTTTTATTCAAAAAAGACCCCAAAAGTATCTTGGAATGTCTTGAAATTGTACACAGTCATAGTCAAGCATGCCCTGAACAAGAATCCGTTGAATATATTTGCATATCTCTTGAAGAATATTTTTAATGAACTTTTGAAAATCAGGAAAGCGATCCATGCACTTGGACATTCCAAGTATGTTGGAATGTCTTGAAATTGTACTCAGTCATAGTCAACGACGCCCTGAACAAGAATCCGTTGAAAATATTTGCATATCGTTTAAGGAATATTTTTAAAGAATTTCTGAAAATCAGGAAAGCGATCCATGCACTTAGGCAGTGACTTAACTTTTTCGTCAAAAAAGACCCCAAAAGTATCTTGGAATGTCTTGAAATTGTACACAGTCATAGTCAAGAATGCCCTGAACAAGAATCCGTTGAATATATTTGCATATCTCTTGAAGAATATTTTTAATGAATTTTTGAAAATCCGGAAAGCGATCCATGCACTTGGACATTCCAAGTATGTTGGAATGTCTTGAAATTGTACTCGGTCATAGTCAACGACGCCCTGAACAAAAATCCATTGAAAATATTTGCATATCTCTTAAGGAATATTTTTAATGAATTTTTGAAAATGATGAAAGTCTGTGCACTTAGGCAGTGACTTAACTTTTTATTCAAAAAAGACCCCAAAAGTATCTTGGAATGTCTTGAAATTGTACACAGTCATAGTCAAGCATGCCCTGAACAAGAATCCGTTGAATATATTTGCATATCTCTTGAAGAATATTTTTAATGAAATTTTGAAAATCCGAAAAGCGATCCATGCACTTGGACATTCCAAGTATGTTGGAATGTCTTGAAATTGTACTCAGTCATAGTCAACGACGCCCTGAACAAGAATCCATTGAAAATATTTGCATATCTCTTAAGGAATATTTTTAATGAATTTTTGAAAATGATGAAAGTCTGTGCACTTAGGCAGTGACTTAACTTTTTATTCAAAAAAGACCCCAAAAGTATCTTGGAATGTCTTGAAATTGTACACAGTCATAGTCAAGCATGCCCTGAACAAGAATCCGTTGAATATATTTGCATATCTCTTGAAAAATATTTTTAATGAACTTTTGAAAATCAGGAAAGCGATCCATGCACTTGGACATTCCAAGTATGTTGGAATGTCTTGAAATTGTACTCAGTCATAGTCAACGACACCCTGAACAAGAATCCGTTGAAAATATTTGCATATCGCTTAAGGAATATTTTTAATGAATTTTTGAAAATCAGGAAAGCGATCCATGCACTTAGGCAGTGACTTAACTTTTTTGTCAAAAAAGACCCCAAAAGTATCTTGGAATGTCTTGAAATTGTACACAGTCATAGTCAAGCATGCCCTGAACAAGAATCCGTTGAATATATTTGCATATCTCTTGAAGAATATTTTTAATGAATTTTTGAAAATCCGAAAAGCGATCCATGCACTTGGACATTCCAAGTATGTTGGAATGTCTTGAAATTGTACTCAGTCATAGTCAACGACGCCCTGAACAAGAATCAATTGAAAATATTTGCATATCTCTTAAGGAATATTTTTAATGAATTTTTGAAAATGAGGAAAGTCTGTGCACTTAGGCAGTGACTTAACTTTTTATTCAAAAAAGACCCCAAAAGTATCTTGGAATGTCTTGAAATTGTACACAGTCATAGTCAAGCATGCCCTGAACAAGAATCCGTTGAATATATTTGCATATCTCTTGAAGAATATTTTTAATGAACTTTTGAAAATCAGGAAAGCGATCCATGCACTTGGACATTCCAAGTATGTTGGAATGTCTTGAAATTGTACTCAGTCATAGTCAACGACGCCCTGAACAAGAATCCGTTGAAAATATTTGCATATCGCTTAAGGAATATTTTTAATGAAATTTTGAAAATCAGAAAAGCGATCCATGCACTTAGGCAGTGACTTAACTTTTTTGTCAAAAAAGACCCCAAAAGTATCTTGGAATGTCTTGAAATTGTACACAGTCATAGTCAAGCATGCCCTGAACAAGAATCCGTTGAATATATTTGCATATCTCTTGAAGAATATTTTTAATGAATTTTTGAAAATCCGAAAAGCGATCCATGCACTTGGACATTCCAAGTATGTTGGAATGTCTTGAAATTGTACTCAGTCATAGTCAACGACGCCCTGAACAAGAATCAATTGAAAATATTTGCATATCTCTTAAGGAATATTTTTAATGAATTTTTGAAAATGATGAAAGTCTGTGCACTTCGGCAGTGACTTAACTTTTTATCCAAAAAAGACCCCAAAGGTATCTTGGAATGTCTTGAAATTGTACACAGTCATAGTCAAGCATGCCCTGAACAAGAATCCGTTGAATATATTTGCATATCTCTTGAAGAATATTTTTAATGAACTTTTGAAAATCAGGAAAGCGATCCATGCACTTGGACATTCCAAGTATGTTGGAATGTCTTGAAATTGTACTCAGTCATAGTCAACGACGCCCTGAACAAGAATCCGTTGAATATATTTGCATATCTCTTAAGGAATATTTTTAATGAATTTTTGAAAATCAGGAAAGCGATCCATGCACTTAGGCAGTGACTTAACTTTTTTGTCAAAAAAGACCCCAAAAGTATCTTGGAATGTCTTGAAATTGTACACAGTCATAGTCAAGCATGCCCTGAACAAGAATCCGTTGAATATATTTGCATATCTCTTGAAGAATATTTTTAATGAATTTTTGAAAATCCGAAAAGCGATCCATGCACTTGGACATTCCAAGTATGTTGGAATGTCTTGAAATTGTACTCAGTCATAGTCAACGACGCCCTGAACAAGAATCCGTTGAATATATTTGCATATCTCTTGAGGAATATTTTTAATGAATTTTTGAAAATCAGGAAAGCGATCCATGCACTTAGGCAGTGACTTAACTTTTGATGTTTTTGGGTTGTTTTTAAAGAATTAAAGCTGCAGGAGTTCATCCATGTCGTCCAGTCGCTGGAAACAAACGTTTGGACACCGTGGATCACACAGCAGGATATCAGGTGAGACGAAGGAAACGATCCATTTGCCCTGATGCACTTAGTGACTTGACTTTTTTTTTTAAAAAAACCCCAAAAGTATGTTGGAATGTCTTGAAATTGTACTCAGTCATAGTCAACGACGCCCTGAACAAGAATCCGTTGAATATATTTGCATATCTCTTAAGGAATATTTTTAATGAATTTTTGAAAATCAGGAAAGCGATCCATGCACTTAGGCAGTGACTTAACTTTTTTGTCAAAAAAGACCCCAAAAGTATCTTGGAATGTCTTGAAATTGTACACAGTCATAGTCAAGCATGCCCTGAACAAGAATCCGTTGAATATATTTGCATATCTCTTGAAGAATATTTTTAATGAATTTTTGAAAATCCGAAAAGCGATCCATGCACTTGGACATTCCAAGTATGTTGGAATGTCTTGAAATTGTACTCAGTCATAGTCAACGACGCCCTGAACAAGAATCCGTTGAATATATTTGCATATCTCTTGAGGAATATTTTTAATGAATTTTTGAAAATCAGGAAAGCGATCCATGCACTTAGGCAGTGACTTAACTTTTGATGTTTTTGGGTTGTTTTTAAAGAATTAAAGCTGCAGGAGTTCATCCATGTCGTCCAGTCGCTGGAAACAAACGTTTGGACACCGTGGATCACACAGCAGGATATCAGGTGAGACGAAGGAAACGATCCATTTGCCCTGATGCACTTAGTGACTTGACTTTTTTTTTAAAAAAAACCCCAAAAGTAAATTGGAATGTCTTGAAATTGTACACAGTCATAGTCAAGCATGCCCTGAACAAGAATCCGTTGAATATATTTGCATATCTCTTGAAGAATATTTTTAATGAATTTATGAAAATCCGAAAAGCGATCCATGCACTTGGACATTCCAAGTATGTTGGAATGTCTTGAAATTGTACTCAGTCATAGTCAACGACGCCCTGAACAAGAATCAATTGAAAATATTTGCATATCTCTTAAGGAATATTTTTAATGAATTTTTGAAAATGAGGAAAGTCTGTGCACTTAGGCAGTGACTTAATTTTTTATTCAAAAAAGACCCCAAAAGTATCCTGGAATGTCTTGAAATTGTACACAGTCATAGTCAAGCATGCCCTGAACAAGAATCCGTTGAATATATTTGCATATCTCTTGAAGAATATTTTTAATGAACTTTTGAAAATCAGGAAAGCGATCCATGCACTTGGACATTCCAAGTATGTTGGAATGTCTTGAAATTGTACTCAGTCATAGTCAACGACGCCCTGAACAAGAATCCGTTGAAAATATTTGCATATCGTTTAAGGAATATTTTTAAAGAATTTCTGAAAATCAGGAAAGCGATCCATGCACTTAGGCAGTGACTTAACTTTTTCGTCAAAAAAGACCCCAAAAGTATCTTGGAATGTCTTGAAATTGTACACAGTCATAGTCAAGCATGCCCTGAACAAGAATCCGTTGAATATATTTGCATATCTCTTGAAGAATATTTTTAATGAATTTTTGAAAATCCGGAAAGCGATCCATGCACTTGGACATTCCAAGTATGTTGGAATGTCTTGAAATTGTACTCAGTCATAGTCAACAACGCCCTGAACAAGAATCCATTGAAAATATTTGCATATCTCTTAAGGAATATTTTTAATGAATTTTTGAAAATCAGGAAAGCGATCCATGCACTTAGGCAGTGACTTAACTTTTGATGTTTTTGGGTTGTTTTTAAAGAATTAAAGCTGCAGGAGTTCATCCATGTCGTCCAGTCGCTGGAAACAAACGTTTGGACACCGTGGATCACACAGCAGGATATCAGGTGAGACGAAGGAAACGATCCATTTGCCCTGATGCACTTAGTGACTTGACTTTTTTTTTAAAAAAAACCCCAAAAGTAAATTGGAATGTCTTGAAATTGTACACAGTCATAGTCAAGCATGCCCTGAACAAGAATCCGTTGAATATATTTGCATATCTCTTGAAGAATATTTTTAATGAATTTATGAAAATCCGAAAAGCGATCCATGCACTTGGACATTCCAAGTATGTTGGAATGTCTTGAAATTGTACTCAGTCATAGTCAACCATGCCCTGAACAAGAATCCGTTGAATATATTTGCATATCTCTTGAAGAATATTTTTAATGAATTTATGAAAATCCGAAAAGCGATCCATGCACTTGGACATTCCAAGTATGTTGGAATGTCTTGAAATTGTACTCAGTCATAGTCAACGACGCCCTGAACAAGAATCAATTGAAAATATTTGCATATCTCTTAAGGAATATTTTTAATGAATTTTTGAAAATGAGGAAAGTCTGTGCACTTAGGCAGTGACTTAACTTTTTATTCAAAAAAGACCCCAAAAGTATCTTGGAATGTCTTGAAATTGTACACAGTCATAGTCAAGCATGCCCTGAACAAGAATCCGTTGAATATATTTGCATATCTCTTGAAGAATATTTTTAATGAACTTTTGAAAATCAGGAAAGCGATCCATGCACTTGGACATTCCAAGTATGTTGGAATGTCTTGAAATTGTACTCAGTCATAGTCAACGACGCCCTGAACAAGAATCCGTTGAATATATTTGCATATCTCTTGAGGAATATTTTTAATGAATTTTTGAAAATCCGAAAAGCGATCCATGCACTTGGACATTCCAAGTATGTTGGAATGTCTTGAAATTGTACTCAGTCATAGTCAACGACGCCCTGAACAAGAATCAATTGAAAATATTTGCATATCTCTTAAGGAATATTTTTAATGAATTTTTGAAAATGAGGAAAGTCTGTGCACTTAGGCAGTGACTTAACTTTTTATTCAAAAAAGACCCCAAAAGTATCTTGGAATGTCTTGAAATTGTACACAGTCATAGTCAAGCATGCCCTGAACAAGAATCCGTTGAATATATTTGCATATCTCTTGAAGAATATTTTTAATGAACTTTTGAAAATCAGGAAAGCTATCCATGCACTTGGACATTCCAAGTATGTTGGAATGTCTTGAAATTGTACTCAGTCATAGTCAACGACGCCCTGAACAAGAATCCGTTGAAAATATTTGCATATCGTTTAAGGAATATTTTTAATGAATTTTTGAAAATCAGGAAAGCGATCCATGCACTTAGGCAGTGACTTAACTTTTTTGTCAAAAAAGACCCCAAAAGTATCTTGGAATGTCTTGAAATTGTACACAGTCATAGTCAAGCATGCCCTGAACAAGAATCCGTTGAATATATTTGCATATCTCTTGAAGAATATTTTTAATGAATTTTTGAAAATCCGAAAAGCGATCCATGCACTTGGACATTCCAAGTATGTTGGAATGTCTTGAAATTGTACTCAGTCATAGTCAACGACGCCCTGAACAAGAATCAATTGAAAATATTTGCATATCTCTTAAGGAATATTTTTAATGAATTTTTGAAAATGAGGAAAGTCTGTGCACTTAGGCAGTGACTTAATTTTTTATTCAAAAAAGACCCCAAAAGTATCCTGGAATGTCTTGAAATTGTACACAGTCATAGTCAAGCATGCCCTGAACAAGAATCCGTTGAATATATTTGCATATCTCTTGAAGAATATTTTTAATGAACTTTTGAAAATCAGGAAAGCGATCCATGCACTTGGACATTCCAAGTATGTTGGAATGTCTTGAAATTGTACTCAGTCATAGTCAACGACGCCCTGAACAAGAATCCGTTGAAAATATTTGCATATCGTTTAAGGAATATTTTTAAAGAATTTCTGAAAATCAGGAAAGCGATCCATGCACTTAGGCAGTGACTTAACTTTTTCGTCAAAAAAGACCCCAAAAGTATCTTGGAATGTCTTGAAATTGTACACAGTCATAGTCAAGCATGCCCTGAACAAGAATCCGTTGAATATATTTGCATATCTCTTGAAGAATATTTTTAATGAATTTTTGAAAATCCGGAAAGCGATCCATGCACTTGGACATTCCAAGTATGTTGGAATGTCTTGAAATTGTACTCAGTCATAGTCAACAACGCCCTGAACAAGAATCCATTGAAAATATTTGCATATCTCTTAAGGAATATTTTTAATGAATTTTTGAAAATCAGGAAAGCGATCCATGCACTTAGGCAGTGACTTAACTTTTGATGTTTTTGGGTTGTTTTTAAAGAATTAAAGCTGCAGGAGTTCATCCATGTCGTCCAGTCGCTGGAAACAAACGTTTGGACACCGTGGATCACACAGCAGGATATCAGGTGA
This sequence comes from Microchirus variegatus, assembly GCF_963457635.1. NCBI lineage: Eukaryota > Metazoa > Chordata > Actinopteri > Pleuronectiformes > Soleidae > Microchirus > Microchirus variegatus. The sequence goes on along the minus strand of NW_028154691.1, from coordinate 245,976 downwards.
GACGAAGGAAACGATCCATTTGCCCTGATGCACTTAGTGACTTGACTTTTTTTTTTAAAAAAACCCCAAAAGTAAATTGGAATGTCTTGAAATTGTACACAGTCATAGTCAAGCATGCCCTGAACAAGAATCCGTTGAATATATTTGCATATCTCTTGAAGAATATTTTTAATGAATTTATGAAAATCCGAAAAGCGATCCATGCACTTGGACATTCCAAGTATGTTGGAATGTCTTGAAATTGTACTCAGTCATAGTCAACCATGCCCTGAACAAGAATCCGTTGAATATATTTGCATATCTCTTGAAGAATATTTTTAATGAATTTATGAAAATCCGAAAAGCGATCCATGCACTTGGACATTCCAAGTATGTTGGAATGTCTTGAAATTGTACTCAGTCATAGTCAACGACGCCCTGAACAAGAATCAATTGAAAATATTTGCATATCTCTTAAGGAATATTTTTAATGAATTTTTGAAAATGAGGAAAGTCTGTGCACTTAGGCAGTGACTTAACTTTTTATTCAAAAAAGACCCCAAAAGTATCTTGGAATGTCTTGAAATTGTACACAGTCATAGTCAAGCATGCCCTGAACAAGAATCCGTTGAATATATTTGCATATCTCTTGAAGAATATTTTTAATGAACTTTTGAAAATCAGGAAAGCGATCCATGCACTTGGACATTCCAAGTATGTTGGAATGTCTTGAAATTGTACTCAGTCATAGTCAACGACGCCCTGAACAAGAATCCGTTGAATATATTTGCATATCTCTTGAGGAATATTTTTAATGAATTTTTGAAAATCCGAAAAGCGATCCATGCACTTGGACATTCCAAGTATGTTGGAATGTCTTGAAATTGTACTCAGTCATAGTCAACGACGCCCTGAACAAGAATCAATTGAAAATATTTGCATATCTCTTAAGGAATATTTTTAATGAATTTTTGAAAATGAGGAAAGTCTGTGCACTTAGGCAGTGACTTAACTTTTTATTCAAAAAAGACCCCAAAAGTATCTTGGAATGTCTTGAAATTGTACACAGTCATAGTCAAGCATGCCCTGAACAAGAATCCGTTGAATATATTTGCATATCTCTTGAAGAATATTTTTAATGAACTTTTGAAAATCAGGAAAGCGATCCATGCACTTGGACATTCCAAGTATGTTGGAATGTCTTGAAATTGTACTCAGTCATAGTCAACGACGCCCTGAACAAGAATCCGTTGAAAATATTTGCATATCGTTTAAGGAATATTTTTAAAGAATTTCTGAAAATCAGGAAAGCGATCCATGCACTTAGGCAGTGACTTAACTTTTTCGTCAAAAAAGACCCCAAAAGTATCTTGGAATGTCTTGAAATTGTACACAGTCATAGTCAAGCATGCCCTGAACAAGAATCCGTTGAATATATTTGCATATCTCCTGAAGAATATTTTTAATGAATTTTTGAAAATCCGGAAAGCGATCCATGCACTTGGACATTCCAAGTATGTTGGAATGTCTTGAAATTGTACTCGGTCATAGTCAACGACGCCCTGAACAAGAATCCATTGAAAATATTTGCATATCTCTTAAGGAATATTTTTAATGAATTTTTGAAAATGATGAAAGTCTGTGCACTTAGGCAGTGACTTAACTTTTTATTCAAAAAAGACCCCAAAAGTATCTTGGAATGTCTTGAAATTGTACACAGTCATAGTCAAGCATGCCCTGAACAAGAATCCGTTGAATATATTTGCATATCTCTTGAAGAATATTTTTAATGAACTTTTGAAAATCAGGAAAGCTATCCATGCACTTGGACATTCCAAGTATGTTGGAATGTCTTGAAATTGTACTCAGTCATAGTCAACGACGCCCTGAACAAGAATCCGTTGAAAATATTTGCATATCGTTTAAGGAATATTTTTAATGAATTTTTGAAAATCAGGAAAGCGATCCATGCACTTAGGCAGTGACTTAACTTTTTTGTCAAAAAAGACCCCAAAAGTATCTTGGAATGTCTTGAAATTGTACACAGTCATAGTCAAGCATGCCCTGAACAAGAATCCGTTGAATATATTTGCATATCTCTTGAAGAATATTTTTAATGAATTTTTGAAAATCCGAAAAGCGATCCATGCACTTGGACATTCCAAGTATGTTGGAATGTCTTGAAATTGTACTCAGTCATAGTCAACGACGCCCTGAACAAGAATCAATTGAAAATATTTGCATATCTCTTAAGGAATATTTTTAATGAATTTTTGAAAATGAGGAAAGTCTGTGCACTTAGGCAGTGACTTAACTTTTTATTCAAAAAAGACCCCAAAAGTATCTTGGAATGTCTTGAAATTGTACACAGTCATAGTCAAGCATGCCCTGAACAAGAATCCGTTGAATATATTTGCATATCTCTTGAAGAATATTTTTAATGAACTTTTGAAAATCAGGAAAGCGATCCATGCACTTGGACATTCCAAGTATGTTGGAATGTCTTGAAATTGTACTCAGTCATAGTCAACGACGCCCTGAACAAGAATCCGTTGAAAATATTTGCATATCGCTTAAGGAATATTTTTAATGAAATTTTGAAAATCAGAAAAGCGATCCATGCACTTAGGCAGTGACTTAACTTTTTTGTCAAAAAAGACCCCAAAAGTATCTTGGAATGTCTTGAAATTGTACACAGTCATAGTCAAGCATGCCCTGAACAAGAATCCGTTGAATATATTTGCATATCTCTTGAAGAATATTTTTAATGAACTTTTGAAAATCAGGAAAGCTATCCATGCACTTGGACATTCCAAGTATGTTGGAATGTCTTGAAATTGTACTCAGTCATAGTCAACGACGCCCTGAACAAGAATCCGTTGAAAATATTTGCATATCGTTTAAGGAATATTTTTAATGAATTTTTGAAAATCAGGAAAGCGATCCATGCACTTAGGCAGTGACTTAACTTTTTTGTCAAAAAAGACCCCAAAAGTATCTTGGAATGTCTTGAAATTGTACACAGTCATAGTCAAGCATGCCCTGAACAAGAATCCGTTGAATATATTTGCATATCTCTTGAAGAATATTTTTAATGAATTTTTGAAAATCCGAAAAGCGATCCATGCACTTGGACATTCCAAGTATGTTGGAATGTCTTGAAATTGTACTCAGTCATAGTCAACGACGCCCTGAACAAGAATCAATTGAAAATATTTGCATATCTCTTAAGGAATATTTTTAATGAATTTTTGAAAATGAGGAAAGTCTGTGCACTTAGGCAGTGACTTAACTTTTTATTCAAAAAAGACCCCAAAAGTATCTTGGAATGTCTTGAAATTGTACACAGTCATAGTCAAGCATGCCCTGAACAAGAATCCGTTGAATATATTTGCATATCTCTTGAAGAATATTTTTAATGAACTTTTGAAAATCAGGAAAGCGATCCATGCACTTGGACATTCCAAGTATGTTGGAATGTCTTGAAATTGTACTCAGTCATAGTCAACGACGCCCTGAACAAGAATCCGTTGAAAATATTTGCATATCGCTTAAGGAATATTTTTAATGAAATTTTGAAAATCAGAAAAGCGATCCATGCACTTAGGCAGTGACTTAACTTTTTTGTCAAAAAAGACCCCAAAAGTATCTTGGAATGTCTTGAAATTGTACACAGTCATAGTCAAGCATGCCCTGAACAAGAATCCGTTGAATATATTTGCATATCTCTTGAAGAATATTTTTAATGAATTTTTGAAAATCCGAAAAGCGATCCATGCACTTGGACATTCCAAGTATGTTGGAATGTCTTGAAATTGTACTCAGTCATAGTCAACGACGCCCTGAACAAGAATCAATTGAAAATATTTGCATATCTCTTAAGGAATATTTTTAATGAATTTTTGAAAATGAGGAAAGTCTGTGCACTTAGGCAGTGACTTAATTTTTTATTCAAAAAAGACCCCAAAAGTATCCTGGAATGTCTTGAAATTGTACACAGTCATAGTCAAGCATGCCCTGAACAAGAATCCGTTGAATATATTTGCATATCTCTTGAAGAATATTTTTAATGAACTTTTGAAAATCAGGAAAGCGATCCATGCACTTGGACATTCCAAGTATGTTGGAATGTCTTGAAATTGTACTCAGTCATAGTCAACGACGCCCTGAACAAGAATCCGTTGAAAATATTTGCATATCGTTTAAGGAATATTTTTAAAGAATTTCTGAAAATCAGGAAAGCGATCCATGCACTTAGGCAGTGACTTAACTTTTTCGTCAAAAAAGACCCCAAAAGTATCTTGGAATGTCTTGAAATTGTACACAGTCATAGTCAAGCATGCCCTGAACAAGAATCCGTTGAATATATTTGCATATCTCTTGAAGAATATTTTTAATGAATTTTTGAAAATCCGGAAAGCGATCCATGCACTTGGACATTCCAAGTATGTTGGAATGTCTTGAAATTGTACTCGGTCATAGTCAACGACGCCCTGAACAAGAATCCATTGAAAATATTTGCATATCTCTTAAGGAATATTTTTAATGAATTTTTGAAAATGATGAAAGTCTGTGCACTTAGGCAGTGACTTAACTTTTTATCCAAAAAAGACCCCAAAGGTATCTTGGAATGTCTTGAAATTGTACACAGTCATAGTCAAGCATGCCCTGAACAAGAATCCGTTGAATATATTTGCATATCTCTTGAAGAATATTTTTAATGAACTTTTGAAAATCAGGAAAGCGATCCATGCACTTGGACATTCCAAGTATGTTGGAATGTTTTGAAATTGTACTCAGTCATAGTCAACGACGCCCTGAACAAGAATCCGTTGAAAATATTTGCATATCGCTTAAGGAATATTTTTAATGAATTTTTGAAAATCAGGAAAGCGATCCATGCACTTAGGCAGTGACTTAACCTTTTATTCAAAAAAGACCCCAAAAGTATCTTGGAATGTCTTGAAATTGTACACAGTCATAGTCAAGCATGCCCTGAACAAGAATCCGTTGAATATATTTTCATATCTCTTGAATAATATTTTTAATGAATTTTTGAAAATCCGAAAAGCGATCCATGCACTTGGACATTCCAAGTATGTTGGAATGTCTTGAAATTGTACTCAGTCATAGTCAACGACGCCCTGAACAAGAATCCGTTGAATATATTTGCATATCTCTTGAGGAATATTTTTAATGAATTTTTGAAAATCAGGAAAGCGATCCATGCACTTAGGCAGTGACTTAACTTTTGATGTTTTTGAGTTGTTTTTAAAGAATTAAAGCTGCAGGAGTTCATCCATGTCGTCCAGTCGCTGGAAACAAACGTTTGGACACCGTGGATCACACAGCAGGATATCAGGTGAGACGAAGGAAACGATCCATTTGCCCTGATGCACTTAGTGACTTGACTTTTTTTTTTAAAAAAACCCCAAAAGTAAATTGGAATGTCTTGAAATTGTACACAGTCATAGTCAAGCATGCCCTGAACAAGAATCCGTTGAATATATTTGCATATCTCTTGAAGAATATTTTTAATGAATTTATGAAAATCCGAAAAGCGATCCATGCACTTGGACATTCCAAGTATGTTGGAATGTCTTGAAATTGTACTCAGTCATAGTCAACGACGCCCTGAACAAGAATCAATTGAAAATATTTGCATATCTCTTAAGGAATATTTTTAATGAATTTTTGAAAATGAGGAAAGTCTGTGCACTTAGGCAGTGACTTAACTTTTTATTCAAAAAAGACCCCAAAAGTATCTTGGAATGTCTTGAAATTGTACACAGTCATAGTCAAGCATGCCCTGAACAAGAATCCGTTGAATATATTTGCATATCTCTTGAAGAATATTTTTAATGAACTTTTGAAAATCAGGAAAGCGATCCATGCACTTGGACATTCCAAGTATGTTGGAATGTCTTGAAATTGTACTCAGTCATAGTCAACGACGCCCTGAACAAGAATCCGTTGAAAATATTTGCATATCGCTTAAGGAATATTTTTAATGAATTTTTGAAAATCAGGAAAGCGATCCATGCACTTAGGCAGTGACTTAACTTTTTTGTCAAAAAAGACCCCAAAAGTATCTTGGAATGTCTTGAAATTGTACACAGTCATAGTCAAGCATGCCCTGAACAAGAATCCGTTGAATATATTTGCATATCTCTTGAAGAATATTTTTAATGAATTTTTGAAAATCCGAAAAGCGATCCATGCACTTGGACATTCCAAGTATGTTGGAATGTTTTGAAATTGTACTCAGTCATAGTCAACGACGCCCTGAACAAGAATCCGTTGAAAATATTTGCATATCGCTTAAGGAATATTTTTAATGAATTTTTGAAAATCAGGAAAGCGATCCATGCACTTAGGCAGTGACTTAACTTTTTATTCAAAAAAGACCCCAAAAGTATCTTGGAATGTCTTGAAATTGTACACAGTCATAGTCAAGCATGCCCTGAACAAGAATCCGTTGAATATATTTGCATATCTCTTGAAGAATATTTTTAATTAACTTTTGAAAATCAGGAAAGCGATCCATGCACTTGGACATTCCAAGTATGTTGGAATGTCTTGAAATTGTACTCGGTCATAGTCAACGACGCCCTGAACAAAAATCCATTGAAAATATTTGCATATCTCTTAAGGAATATTTTTAATGAATTTTTGAAAATGATGAAAGTCTGTGCACTTAGGCAGTGACTTAACTTTTTATTCAAAAAAGACCCCAAAGGTATCTTGGAATGTCTTGAAATTGTACACAGTCATAGTCAAGCATGCCCTGAACAAGAATCCGTTGAATATATTTGCATATCTCTTGAAGAATATTTTTAATGAACTTTTGAAAATCAGGAAAGCGATCCATGCACTTGGACATTCCAAGTATGTTGGAATGTCTTGAAATTGTACTCAGTCATAGTCAACGACGCCCTGAACAAGAATCCGTTGAAAATATTTGCATATCGCTTAAGGAATATTTTTAATGAATTTCTGAAAATGAGGAAAGCGATCCATGCACTTAGGCAGTGACTTAACTTTTTTGTCAAAAAAGACCCCAAAAGTATCTTGGAATGTCTTGAAATTGTACACAGTCATAGTCAAGCATGCCCTGAACAAGAATCCGTTGAATATATTTGCATATCTCTTGAAGAATATTTTTAATGAAATTTTGAAAATCCGAAAAGCGATCCATGCACTTGGACATTCCAAGTATGTTGGAATGTCTTGAAATTGTACTCAGTCATAGTCAACGACGCCCTGAACAAGAATCAATTGAAAATATTTGCATATCGCTTAAGGAATATTTTTAATGAATTTTTGAAAATGAGGAAAGTCTGTGCACTTAGGCAGTGACTTAACTTTTTATTCAAAAAAGACCCCAAAAGTATCTTGGAATGTCTTGAAATTGTACACAGTCATAGTCAAGCATGCCCTGAACAAGAATCCGTTGAATATATTTGCATATCTCTTGAAGAATATTTTTAATGAACTTTTGAAAATCAGGAAAGCGATCCATGCACTTGGACATTCCAAGTATGTTGGAATGTCTTGAAATTGTACTCAGTCATAGTCAACGACGCCCTGAACAAGAATCCGTTGAAAATATTTGCATATCGTTTAAGGAATATTTTTAAAGAATTTCTGAAAATCAGGAAAGCGATCCATGCACTTAGGCAGTGACTTAACTTTTTCGTCAAAAAAGACCCCAAAAGTATCTTGGAATGTCTTGAAATTGTACACAGTCATAGTCAAGAATGCCCTGAACAAGAATCCGTTGAATATATTTGCATATCTCTTGAAGAATATTTTTAATGAATTTTTGAAAATCCGGAAAGCGATCCATGCACTTGGACATTCCAAGTATGTTGGAATGTCTTGAAATTGTACTCGGTCATAGTCAACGACGCCCTGAACAAGAATCCATTGAAAATATTTGCATATCTCTTAAGGAATATTTTTAATGAATTTTTGAAAATGATGAAAGTCTGTGCACTTAGGCAGTGACTTAACTTTTTATTCAAAAAAGACCCCAAAGGTATCTTGGAATATCTTGAAATTGTACACAGTCATAGTCAAGCATGCCCTGAACAAGAATCGGTTGAATATATTTGCATATCTCTTGAAGAATATTTTTAATGAACTTTTGAAAATCAGGAAAGCGATCCATGCACTTGGACATTCCAAGTATGTTGGAATGTCTTGAAATTGTACTCAGTCATAGTCAACGACGCCCTGAACAAGAATCCGTTGAAAATATTTGCATATCGTTTAAGGAATATTTTTAAAGAATTTCTGAAAATCAGGAAAGCGATCCATGCACTTAGGCAGTGACTTAACTTTTTATTCAAAAAAGACCCCAAAAGTATCTTGGAATGTCTTGAAATTGTACACAGTCATAGTCAAGAATGCCCTGAACAAGAATCCGTTGAATATATTTGCATATCTCTTGAAGAATATTTTTAATGAATTTTTGAAAATCCGGAAAGCGATCCATGCACTTGGACATTCCAAGTATGTTGGAATGTCTTGAAATTGTACTCGGTCATAGTCAACGACGCCCTGAACAAGAATCCATTGAAAATATTTGCATATCTCTTAAGGAATATTTTTAATGAATTTTTGAAAATGATGAAAGTCTGTGCACTTAGGCAGTGACTTAACTTTTTATTCAAAAAAGACCCCAAAGGTATCTTGGAATATCTTGAAATTGTACACAGTCATAGTCAAGCATGCCCTGAACAAGAATCGGTTGAATATATTTGCATATCTCTTGAAGAATATTTTTAATGAACTTTTGAAAATCAGGAAAGCGATCCATGCACTTGGACATTCCAAGTATGTTGGAATGTCTTGAAATTGTACTCAGTCATAGTCAACGACGCCCTGAACAAGAATCCGTTGAAAATATTTGCATATCGTTTAAGGAATATTTTTAAAGAATTTCTGAAAATCAGGAAAGCGATCCATGCACTTAGGCAGTGACTTAACTTTTTATTCAAAAAAGACCCCAAAAGTATCTTGGAATGTCTTGAAATTGTACACAGTCATAGTCAAGCATGCCCTGAACAAGAATCCGTTGAATATATTTGCATATCTCTTGAAGAATATTTTTAATGAACTTTTGAAAATCAGGAAAGCGATCCATGCACTTGGACATTCCAAGTATGTTGGAATGTCTTGAAATTGTACTCAGTCATAGTCAACGACGCCCTGAACAAGAATCCGTTGAAAATATTTGCATATCGTTTAAGGAATATTTTTAAAGAATTTCTGAAAATCAGGAAAGCGATCCATGCACTTAGGCAGTGACTTAACTTTTTCGTCAAAAAAGACCCCAAAAGTATCTTGGAATGTCTTGAAATTGTACACAGTCATAGTCAAGAATGCCCTGAACAAGAATCCGTTGAATATATTTGCATATCTCTTGAAGAATATTTTTAATGAATTTTTGAAAATCCGGAAAGCGATCCATGCACTTGGACATTCCAAGTATGTTGGAATGTCTTGAAATTGTACTCGGTCATAGTCAACGACGCCCTGAACAAGAATCCATTGAAAATATTTGCATATCTCTTAAGGAATATTTTTAATGAATTTTTGAAAATGATGAAAGTCTGTGCACTTAGGCAGTGACTTAACTTTTTATTCAAAAAAGACCCCAAAGGTATCTTGGAATATCTTGAAATTGTACACAGTCATAGTCAAGCATGCCCTGAACAAGAATCCGTTGAATATATTTGCATATCTCTTGAAGAATATTTTTAATGAACTTTTGAAAATCAGGAAAGCGATCCATGCACTTGGACATTCCAAGTATGTTGGAATGTCTTGAAATTGTACTCAGTCATAGTCAACGACGCCCTGAACAAGAATCCGTTGAAAATATTTGCATATCGCTTAAGGAATATTTTTAAAGAATTTCTGAAAATCAGGAAAGCGATCCATGCACTTAGGCAGTGACTTAACTTTTTCGTCAAAAAAGACCCCAAAAGTATCTTGGAATGTCTTGAAATTGTACACAGTCATAGTCAAGCATGCCCTGAACAAGAATCCGTTGAATATATTTGCATATCTCTTGAAGAATATTTTTAATGAATTTTTGAAAATCCGAAAAGTGATCCATGCACTTGGACATTCCAAGTATGTTGGAATGTCTTGAAATTGTACTCAGTCATAGTCAACGACGCCCTGAACAAGAATCAATTGAAAATATTTGCATATCTCTTAAGGAATATTTTTAATGAATTTTTGAAAATGATGAAAGTCTGTGCACTTAGGCAGTGACTTAACTTTTTATTCAAAAAAGACCCCAAAGGTATCTTGGAATGTCTTGAAATTGTACACAGTCATAGTCAAGCATGCCCTGAACAAGAATCCGTTGAATATATTTGCATATCTCTTGAAGAATATTTTTAATGAACTTTTGAAAATCAGGAAAGCGATCCATGCACTTGGACATTCCAAGTATGTTGGAATGTCTTGAAATTGTACTCAGTCATAGTCAACGATGCCCTGAACAAGAATCCGTTGAAAATATTTGCATATCGCTTAAGGAACATTTTTAATGAATTTTTGAAAATCAGGAAAGCGATCCATGCACTTAGGCAGTGACTTAACTTTTTTGTCAAAAAAGACCCCAAAAGTATCTTGGAATGTCTTGAAATTGTACACAGTCATAGTCAAGCATGCCCTGAACAAGAATCCGTTGAATATATTTGCATATCTCTTGAGGAATATTTTTAATGAATTTTTGAAAATCCGAAAAGCGATCCATGCACTTGGACATTCCAAGTATGTTGGAATGTCTTGAAATTGTACTCAGTCATAGTCAACGACGCCCTGAACAAGAATCAATTGAAAATATTTGCATATCTCTTAAGGAATATTTTTAATGAATTTTTGAAAATGAGGAAAGTCTGTGCACTTAGGCAGTGACTTAACTTTTTATTCAAAAAAGACCCCAAAAGTATCTTGGAATGTCTTGAAATTGTACACAGTCATAGTCAAGCATGCCCTGAACAAGAATCCGTTGAATATATTTGCATATCTCTTGAAGAATATTTTTAATGAACTTTTGAAAATCAGGAAAGCGATCCATGCACTTGGACATTCCAAGTATGTTGGAATGTCTTGAAATTGTACTCAGTCATAGTCAACGATGCCCTGAACAAGAATCCGTTGAAAATATTTGCATATCGCTTAAGGAACATTTTTAATGAATTTTTGAAAATCAGGAAAGCGATCCATGCACTTAGGCAGTGACTTAACTTTTTTGTCAAAAAAGACCCCAAAAGTATCTTGGAATGTCTTGAAATTGTACACAGTCATAGTCAAGCATGCCCTGAACAAGAATCCGTTGAATATATTTGCATATCTCTTGAGGAATATTTTTAATGAATTTTTGAAAATCCGAAAAGCGATCCATGCACTTGGACATTCCAAGTATGTTGGAATGTCTTGAAATTGTACTCAGTCATAGTCAACGACGCCCTGAACAAGAATCAATTGAAAATATTTGCATATCTCTTAAGGAATATTTTTAATGAATTTTTGAAAATGAGGAAAGTCTGTGCACTTAGGCAGTGACTTAACTTTTTATTCAAAAAAGACCCCAAAAGTATCTTGGAATGTCTTGAAATTGTACACAGTCATAGTCAAGCATGCCCTGAACAAGAATCCGTTGAATATATTTGCATATCTCTTGAAGAATATTTTTAATGAACTTTTGAAAATCAGGAAAGCGATCCATGCACTTGGACATTCCAAGTATGTTGGAATGTCTTGAAATTGTACTCAGTCATAGTCAACGACGCCCTGAACAAGAATCCGTTGAAAATATTTGCATATCGTTTAAGGAATATTTTTAAAGAATTTCTGAAAATCAGGAAAGCGATCCATGCACTTAGGCAGTGACTTAACTTTTTCGTCAAAAAAGACCCCAAAAGTATCTTGGAATGTCTTGAAATTGTACACAGTCATAGTCAAGCATGCCCTGAACAAGAATCCGTTGAATATATTTGCATATCTCCTGAAGAATATTTTTAATGAATTTTTGAAAATCCGGAAAGCGATCCATGCACTTGGACATTCCAAGTATGTTGGAATGTCTTGAAATTGTACTCGGTCATAGTCAACGACGCCCTGAACAAGAATCCATTGAAAATATTTGCATATCTCTTAAGGAATATTTTTAATGAATTTTTGAAAATGATGAAAGTCTGTGCACTTAGGCAGTGACTTAACTTTTTATTCAAAAAAGACCCCAAAAGTATCTTGGAATGTCTTGAAATTGTACACAGTCATAGTCAAGCATGCCCTGAACAAGAATCCGTTGAATATATTTGCATATCTCTTGAAGAATATTTTTAATGAACTTTTGAAAATCAGGAAAGCGATCCATGCACTTGGACATTCCAAGTATGTTGGAATGTCTTGAAATTGTACTCAGTCATAGTCAACGACGCCCTGAACAAGAATCCGTTGAAAATATTTGCATATCGCTTAAGGAATATTTTTAATGAATTTTTGAAAATCAGGAAAGCGATCCATGCACTTAGGCAGTGACTTAACTTTTTTGTCAAAAAAGACCCCAAAAGTACTTAGGAATGTCTTGAAATTGTACACAGTCATAGTCAAGCATGCCCTGAACAAGAATCCGTTGAATATATTTGCATATCTCTTGAAGAATATTTTTAATGAATTTTTGAAAATCCGAAAAGCGATCCATGCACTTGGACATTCCAAGTATGTTGGAATGTCTTGAAATTGTACTCAGTCATAGTCAACGACGCCCTGAACAAGAATCAATTGAAAATATTTGCATATCTCTTAAGGAATATTTTTAATGAATTTTTGAAAATGAGGAAAGTCTGTGCACTTAGGCAGTGACTTAACTTTTTATTCAAAAAAGACCCCAAAAGTATCTTGGAATGTCTTGAAATTGTACACAGTCATAGTCAAGCATGCCCTGAACAAGAATCCGTTGAATATATTTGCATATCTCTTGAAGAATATTTTTAATGAACTTTTGAAAATCAGGAAAGCGATCCATGCACTTGGACATTCCAAGTATGTTGGAATGTCTTGAAATTGTACTCAGTCATAGTCAACGACGCCCTGAACAAGAATCCGTTGAAAATATTTGCATATCGCTTAAGGAATATTTTTAATGAAATTTTGAAAATCAGAAAAGCGATCCATGCACTTAGGCAGTGACTTAACTTTTTTGTCAAAAAAGACCCCAAAAGTATCTTGGAATGTCTTGAAATTGTACACAGTCATAGTCAAGCATGCCCTGAACAAGAATCCGTTGAATATATTTGCATATCTCTTGAAGAATATTTTTAATGAATTTTTGAAAATCCGAAAAGCGATCCATGCACTTGGACATTCCAAGTATGTTGGAATGTCTTGAAATTGTACTCAGTCATAGTCAACGACGCCCTGAACAAGAATCAATTGAAAATATTTGCATATCTCTTAAGGAATATTTTTAATGAATTTTTGAAAATGAGGAAAGTCTGTGCACTTAGGCAGTGACTTAACTTTTTATTCAAAAAAGACCCCAAAAGTATCCTGGAATGTCTTGAAATTGTACACAGTCATAGTCAAGCATGCCCTGAACAAGAATCCGTTGAATATATTTGCATATCTCTTGAAGAATATTTTTAATGAACTTTTGAAAATCAGGAAAGCGATCCATGCACTTGGACATTCCAAGTATGTTGGAATGTCTTGAAATTGTACTCAGTCATAGTCAACGACGCCCTGAACAAGAATCCGTTGAAAATATTTGCATATCGTTTAAGGAATATTTTTAAAGAATTTCTGAAAATCAGGAAAGCGATCCATGCACTTAGGCAGTGACTTAACTTTTTCGTCAAAAAAGACCCCAAAAGTATCTTGGAATGTCTTGAAATTGTACACAGTCATAGTCAAGCATGCCCTGAACAAGAATCCGTTGAATATATTTGCATATCTCTTGAAGAATATTTTTAATGAATTTTTGAAAATCCGGAAAGCGATCCATGCACTTGGACATTCCAAGTATGTTGGAATGTCTTGAAATTGTACTCGGTCATAGTCAACGACGCCCTGAACAAGAATCCATTGAAAATATTTGCATATCTCTTAAGGAATATTTTTAATGAATTTTTGAAAATGATGAAAGTCTGTGCACTTAGGCAGTGACTTAACTTTTTATCCAAAAAAGACCCCAAAGGTATCTTGGAATGTCTTGAAATTGTACACAGTCATAGTCAAGCATGCCCTGAACAAGAATCCGTTGAATATATTTGCATATCTCTTGAAGAATATTTTTAATGAACTTTTGAAAATCAGGAAAGCGATCCATGCACTTGGACATTCCAAGTATGTTGGAATGTCTTGAAATTGTACTCAGTCATAGTCAACGACGCCCTGAACAAGAATCCGTTGAAAATATTTGCATATCGCTTAAGGAATATTTTTAATGAATTTTTGAAAATCAGGAAAGCGATCCATGCACAGGCAGTGACTTAACTTTTTATTCAAAAAAGACCCCAAAAGTATCTTGGAATGTCTTGAAATTGTACACAGTCATAGTCAAGCATGCCCTGAACAAGAATCCGTTGAATATATTTGCATATCTCTTGAATAATATTTTTAATGAATTTTTGAAAATCCGAAAAGCGATCCATGCACTTGGACATTCCAAGTATGTTGGAATGTCTTGAAATTGTACTCAGTCATAGTCAACGACGCCCTGAACAAGAATCCGTTGAATATATTTGCATATCTCTTGAGGAATATTTTTAATGAATTTTTGAAAATCAGGAAAGCGATCCATGCACTTAGGCAGTGACTTAACTTTTGATGTTTTTGGGTTGTTTTTAAAGAATTAAAGCTGCAGGAGTTCATCCATGTCGTCCAGTCGCTGGAAACAAACGTTTGGACACCGTGGATCACACAGCAGGATATCAGGTGAGACGAAGGAAACGATCCATTTGCCCTGATGCACTTAGTGACTTGACTTTTTTTTTAAAAAAAACCCCAAAAGTAAATTGGAATGTCTTGAAATTGTACACAGTCATAGTCAAGCATGCCCTGAACAAGAATCCGTTGAATATATTTGCATATCTCTTGAAGAATATTTTTAATGAATTTATGAAAATCCGAAAAGCGATCCATGCACTTGGACATTCCAAGTATGTTGGAATGTCTTGAAATTGTACTCAGTCATAGTCAACGACGCCCTGAACAAGAATCAATTGAAAATATTTGCATATCTCTTAAGGAATATTTTTAATGAATTTTTGAAAATGAGGAAAGTCTGTGCACTTAGGCAGTGACTTAACTTTTTATTCAAAAAAGACCCCAAAAGTATCTTGGAATGTCTTGAAATTGTACACAGTCATAGTCAAGCATGCCCTGAACAAGAATCCGTTGAATATATTTGCATATCTCTTGAAGAATATTTTTAATGAACTTTTGAAAATCAGGAAAGCGATCCATGCACTTGGACATTCCAAGTATGTTGGAATGTCTTGAAATTGTACTCAGTCATAGTCAACGACGCCCTGAACAAGAATCCGTTGAAAATATTTGCATATCGCTTAAGGAATATTTTTAATGAATTTTTGAAAATCAGGAAAGCGATCCATGCACTTAGGCAGTGACTTAACTTTTTTGTCAAAAAAGACCCCAAAAGTATCTTGGAATGTCTTGAAATTGTACACAGTCATAGTCAAGCATGCCCTGAACAAGAATCCGTTGAATATATTTGCATATCTCTTGAAGAATATTTTTAATGAATTTTTGAAAATCCGAAAAGCGATCCATGCACTTGGACATTCCAAGTATGTTGGAATGTTTTGAAATTGTACTCAGTCATAGTCAACGACGCCCTGAACAAGAATCCGTTGAAAATATTTGCATATCGCTTAAGGAATATTTTTAATGAATTTTTGAAAATCAGGAAAGCGATCCATGCACTTAGGCAGTGACTTAACTTTTTATTCAAAAAAGACCCCAAAAGTATCTTGGAATGTCTTGAAATTGTACACAGTCATAGTCAAGCATGCCCTGAACAAGAATCCGTTGAATATATTTGCATATCTCTTAAAGAATATTTTAAATGAATTTTTGAAAATCCGAAAAGCGATCCATGCACTTGGACATTCCAAGTATGTTGGAATGTCTTGAAATTGTACTCAGTCATAGTCAACGACGCCCTGAACAAGAATCCGTTGAATATATTTGCATATCTCTTGAGGAATATTTTTAATGAATTTTTGAAAATCAGGAAAGCGATCCATGCACTTAGGCAGTGACTTAACTTTTGATGTTTTTGGGTTGTTTTTAAAGAATTAAAGCTGCAGGAGTTCATCCATGTCGTCCAGTCGCTGGAAACAAACGTTTGGACACCGTGGATCACACAGCAGGATATCAGGTGAGACGAAGGAAACGATCCATTTGCCCTGATGCACTTAGTGACTTGACTTTTTTTTTTAAAAAAAACCCAAAAGTAAATTGGAATGTCTTGAAATTGTACACAGTCATAGTCAAGCATGCCCTGAACAAGAATCCGTTGAATATATTTGCATATCTCTTGAAGAATATTTTTAATGAATTTATGAAAATCCGAAAAGCGATCCATGCACTTGGACATTCCAAGTATGTTGGAATGTCTTGAAATTGTACTCAGTCATAGTCAACGACGCCCTGAACAAGAATCAATTGAAAATATTTGCATATCTCTTAAGGAATATTTTTAATGAATTTTTGAAAATGAGGAAAGTCTGTGCACTTAGGCAGTGACTTAACTTTTTATTCAAAAAAGACCCCAAAAGTATCTTGGAATGTCTTGAAATTGTACACAGTCATAGTCAGGCATGCCCTGAACAAGAATCCGTTGAATATATTTGCATATCTCTTGAAGAATATTTTTAATGAACTTTTGAAAATCAGGAAAGCGATCCATGCACTTGGACATTCCAAGTATGTTGGAATGTCTTGAAATTGTACTCAGTCATAGTCAACGACGCCCTGAACAAGAATCCGTTGAAAATATTTGCATATCGCTTAAGGAATATTTTTAATGAATTTTTGAAAATCAGGAAAGCGATCCATGCACTTAGGCAGTGACTTAACTTTTTTGTCAAAAAAGACCCCAAAAGTATCTTGGAATGTCTTGAAATTGTACACAGTCATAGTCAAGCATGCCCTGAACAAGAATCCGTTGAATATATTTGCATATCTCTTGAAGAATATTTTTAATGAATTTTTGAAAATCCGAAAAGCGATCCATGCACTTGGACATTCCAAGTATGTTGGAATGTCTTGAAATTGTACTCAGTCATAGTCAACGACGCCCTGAACAAGAATCCGTTGAAAATATTTGCATATCGTTTAAGGAATATTTTTAAAGAATTTCTGAAATTCAGGAAAGCGATCCATGCACTTAGGCAGTGACTTAACTTTTTCGTCAAAAAAGACCCCAAAAGTATCTTGGAATGTCTTGAAATTGTACACAGTCATAGTCAAGCATGCCCTGAACAAGAATCCGTTGAATATATTTGCATATCTCTTGAAGAATATTTTTAATGAATTTTTGAAAATCCGGAAAGCGATCCATGCACTTGGACATTCCAAGTATGTTGGAAAGTCTTGAAATTGTACTCGGTCATAGTCAACGACGCCCTGAACAAGAATCCATTGAAAATATTTGCATATCTCTTAAGGAATATTTTTAATGAATTTTTGAAAATGATGAAAGTCTGTGCACTTAGGCAGTGACTTAACTTTTTATTCAAAAAAGACCCCAAAAGTATCTTGGAATGTCTTGAAATTGTACACAGTCATAGTCAAGCATGCCCTGAACAAGAATCCGTTGAATATATTTGCATATCTCTTGAAGAATATTTTTAATGAACTTTTGAAAATCAGGAAAGCGATCCATGCACTTGGACATTCCAAGTATGTTGAAATGTCTTGAAATTGTACTCAGTCATAGTCAACGACGCCCTGAACAAGAATCCGTTGAAAATATTTGCATATCGCTTAAGGAATATTTTTAATGAATTTTTGAAAATCAGGAAAGCGATCCATGCACTTAGGCAGTGACTTAACTTTTTCGTCAAAAAAGACCCCAAAAGTATCTTGGAATGTCTTGAAATTGTACACAGTCATAGTCAAGCATGCCCTGAACAAGAATCCGTTGAATATATTTGCATATCTCTTGAAGAATATTTTTAATGAATTTTTGAAAATCCGAAAAGCGATCCATGCACTTGGACATTCCAAGTATGTTGGAATGTCTTGAAATTGTACTCAGTCATAGTCAACGACGCCCTGAACAAGAATCCGTTGAAAATATTTGCATATCGCTTAAGGAATATTTTTAATGAATTTTTGAAAATCAGGAAAGCGATTCATGCACTTAGGCAGTGACTTAACTTTTTTGTCAAAAAAGACCCCAAAAGTATCTTGGAATGTCTTGAAATTGTACACAGTCATAGTCAAGCATGCCCTGAACAAGAATCCGTTGAATATATTTGCATATCTCTTGAAGAATATTTTTAATGAATTTTTGAAAATCCGAAAAGCGATCCATGCACTTGGACATTCCAAGTATGTTGGAATGTCTTGAAATTGTACTCAGTCATAGTCAACGACGCCCTGAACAAGAATCAATTGAAAATATTTGCATATCGCTTAAGGAATATTTTTAATGAATTTTTGAAAATCAGGAAAGCGATCCATGCACTTAGGCAGTGACTTAACTTTTTTGTCAAAAAAGACCCCAAAAGTATATTGGAATGTCTTGAAATTGTACACAGTCATAGTCAAGCATGCCCTGAACAAGAATCCGTTGAATATATTTGCATATCTCTTGAAGAATATTTTTAATGAATTTTTGAAAATCCGAAAAGCGATCCATGCACTTGGACATTCCAAGTATGTTGGAATGTCTTGAAATTGTACTCAGTCATAGTCAACGACGCCCTGAACAAGAATCAATTGAAAATATTTGCATATCTCTTAAGGAATATTTTTAATGAATTTTTGAAAATGAGGAAAGTCTGTGCACTTAGGCAGTGACTTAACTTTTTATTCAAAAAAGACCCCAAAAGTATCCTGGAATGTCTTGAAATTGTACACAGTCATAGTCAAGCATGCCCTGAACAAGAATCCGTTGAATATATTTGCATATCTCTTGAAGAATATTTTTAATGAACTTTTGAAAATCAGGAAAGCGATCCATGCACTTGGACATTCCAAGTATGTTGGAATGTCTTGAAATTGTACTCAGTCATAGTCAACGACGCCCTGAACTAGAATCCGTTGAAAATATTTGCATATCGTTTAAGGAATATTTTTAAAGAATTTCTGAAAATCAGGAAAGCGATCCATGCACTTAGGCAGTGACTTAACTTTTTCGTCAAAAAAGACCCCAAAAGTATCTTGGAATGTCTTGAAATTGTACACAGTCATAGTCAAGCATGCCCTGAACAAGAATCCGTTGAATATATTTGCATATCTCTTGAAGAATATTTTTAATGAATTTTTGAAAATCCGAAAAGCGATCCATGCACTTGGACATTCCAAGTATGTTGGAATGTCTTGAAATTGTACTAGGTCATAGTCAACGACGCCCTGAACAAGAATCCATTGAAAATATTTGCATATCTCTTAAGGAATATTTTTAATGAATTTTTGAAAATGATGAAAGTCTGTGCACTTAGGCAGTGACTTAACTTTTTATCCAAAAAAGACCCCAAAGGTATCTTGGAATGTCTTGAAATTGTACACAGTCATAGTCAAGCATGCCCTGAACAAGAATCCGTTGAATATATTTGCATATCTCTTGAAGAATATTTTTAATGAACTTTTGAAAATCAGGAAAGCGATCCATGCACTTGGACATTCCAAGTATGTTGGAATGTCTTGAAATTGTACTCAGTCATAGTCAACGACGCCCTGAACAAGAATCCGTTGAAAATATTTGCATATCGTTTAAGGAATATTTTTAAAGAATTTCTGAAAATCAGGAAAGCGATCCATGCACTTAGGCAGTGACTTAACTTTTTCGTCAAAAAAGACCCCAAAAGTATCTTGGAATGTCTTGAAATTGTACACAGTCATAGTCAAGCATGCCCTGAACAAGAATCCGTTGAATATATTTGCATATCTCTTGAAGAATATTTTTAATGAATTTTTGAAAATCCGGAAAGCGATCCATGCACTTGGACATTCCAAGTATGTTGGAAAGTCTTGAAATTGTACTCGGTCATAGTCAACGACGCCCTGAACAAGAATCCATTGAAAATATTTGCATATCTCTTAAGGAATATTTTTAATGAATTTTTGAAAATGATGAAAGTCTGTGCACTTAGGCAGTGACTTAACTTTTTATTCAAAAAAGACCCCAAAAGTATCTTGGAATGTCTTGAAATTGTACACAGTCATAGTCAAGCATGCCCTGAACAAGAATCCGTTGAATATATTTGCATATCTCTTGAAGAATATTTTTAATGAACTTTTGAAAATCAGGAAAGCGATCCATGCACTTGGACATTCCAAGTATGTTGAAATGTCTTGAAATTGTACTCAGTCATAGTCAACGACGCCCTGAACAAGAATCCGTTGAAAATATTTGCATATCGCTTAAGGAATATTTTTAATGAATTTTTGAAAATCAGGAAAGCGATCCATGCACTTAGGCAGTGACTTAACTTTTTTGTCAAAAAAGACCCCAAAAGTATCTTGGAATGTCTTGAAATTGTACACAGTCATAGTCAAGCATGCCCTGAACAAGAATCCGTTGAATATATTTGCATATCTCTTGAAGAATATTTTTAATGAATTTTTGAAAATCCGAAAAGCGATCCATGCACTTGGACATTCCAAGTATGTTGGAATGTCTTGAAATTGTACTCGGTCATAGTCAACGACGCCCTGAACAAGAATCCATTGAAAATATTTGCATATCTCTTAAGGAATATTTTTAATGAATTTTTGAAAATGATGAAAGTCTGTGCACTTAGGCAGTGACTTAACTTTTTATCCAAAAAAGACCCCAAAGGTATCTTGGAATGTCTTGAAATTGTACACAGTCATAGTCAAGCATGCCCTGAACAAGAATCCGTTGAATATATTTGCATATCTCTTGAAGAATATTTTTAATGAACTTTTGAAAATCAGGAAAGCGATCCATGCACTTGGACATTCCAAGTATGTTGGAATGTCTTGAAATTGTACTCAGTCATAGTCAACGACGCCCTGAACAAGAATCCGTTGAAAATATTTGCATATCGTTTAAGGAATATTTTTAAAGAATTTCTGAAAATCAGGAAAGCGATCCATGCACTTAGGCAGTGACTTAACTTTTTCGTCAAAAAAGACCCCAAAAGTATCTTGGAATGTCTTGAAATTGTACACAGTCATAGTCAAGCATGCCCTGAACAAGAATCCGTTGAATATATTTGCATATCTCTTGAAGAATATTTTTAATGAATTTTTGAAAATCCGGAAAGCGATCCATGCACTTGGACATTCCAAGTATGTTGGAAAGTCTTGAAATTGTACTCGGTCATAGTCAACGACGCCCTGAACAAGAATCCATTGAAAATATTTGCATATCTCTTAAGGAATATTTTTAATGAATTTTTGAAAATGATGAAAGTCTGTGCACTTAGGCAGTGACTTAACTTTTTATTCAAAAAAGACCCCAAAAGTATCTTGGAATGTCTTGAAATTGTACACAGTCATAGTCAAGCATGCCCTGAACAAGAATCCGTTGAATATATTTGCATATCTCTTGAAGAATATTTTTAATGAACTTTTGAAAATCAGGAAAGCGATCCATGCACTTGGACATTCCAAGTATGTTGAAATGTCTTGAAATTGTACTCAGTCATAGTCAACGACGCCCTGAACAAGAATCCGTTGAAAATATTTGCATATCGCTTAAGGAATATTTTTAATGAATTTTTGAAAATCAGGAAAGCGATCCATGCACTTAGGCAGTGACTTAACTTTTTCGTCAAAAAAGACCCCAAAAGTATCTTGGAATGTCTTGAAATTGTACACAGTCATAGTCAAGCATGCCCTGAACAAGAATCCGTTGAATATATTTGCATATCTCTTGAAGAATATTTTTAATGAACTTTTGAAAATCAGGAAAGCGATCCATGCACTTGGACATTCCAAGTATGTTGGAATGTTTTGAAATTGTACTCAGTCATAGTCAACGACGCCCTGAACAAGAATCCGTTGAAAATATTTGCATATCGCTTAAGGAATATTTTTAATGAATTTTTGAAAATCAGAAAAGCGATCCATGCACTTAGGCAGTGACTTAACTTTTTTGTCAAAAAAGACCCCAAAAGTATCTTGGAATGTCTTGAAATTGTACACAGTCATAGTCAAGCATGCCCTGAACAAGAATCCGTTGAATATATTTGCATATCTCTTGAAGAATATTTTTAATGAATTTTTGAAAATCCGAAAAGCGATCCATGCACTTGGACATTCCAAGTATGTTGGAATGTCTTGAAATTGTACTCAGTCATAGTCAACGACGCCCTGAACAAGAATCAATTGAAAATATTTGCATATCTCTTAAGGAATATTTTTAATGAATTTTTGAAAATGAGGAAAGTCTGTGCACTTAGGCAGTGACTTAACTTTTTATTCAAAAAAGACCCCAAAAGTATCTTGGAATGTCTTGAAATTGTACACAGTCATAGTCAAGCATGCCCTGAACAAGAATCCGTTGAATATATTTGCATATCTCTTGAAGAATATTTTTAATGAACTTTTGAAAATCAGGAAAGCGATCCATGCACTTGGCCATTCCAAGTATGTTGGAATGTTTTGAAATTGTACTCAGTCATAGTCAACGACGCCCTGAACAAGAATCCGTTGAAAATATTTGCATATCGCTTAATGAATATTTTTAATGAATTTTTGAAAATCAGGAAAGCGATCCATGCACTTAGGCAGTGACTTAACTTTTTATTCAAAAAAGACCCCAAAAGTATCCTGGAATGTCTTGAAATTGTACACAGTCATAGTCAAGCATGCCCTGAACAAGAATCCGTTGAATATATTTGCATATCTCTTGAAGAATATTTTTAATGAATTTTTGAAAATCCGAAAAGCGATCCATGCACTTGGACATTCCAAGTATGTTGGAATGTCTTTAAATTGTACTCAGTCATAGTCAACGACGCCCTGAACAAGAATCAATTGAAAATATTTGCATATCTCTTAAGGAATATTTTTAATGAATTTTTGAAAATGATGAAAGTCTGTGCACTTAGGCAGTGACTTAACTTTTTATCCAAAAAAGACCCCAAAGGTATCTTGGAATGTCTTGAAATTGTACACAGTCATAGTCAAGCATGCGCTGAACAAGAATCCGTTGAATATATTTGCATATCTCTTGAAGAATATTTTTAATGAACTTTTGAAAATCAGGAAAGCGATCCATGCACTTGGACATTCCAAGTATGTTGGAATGTCTTGAAATTGTACTCAGTCATAGTCAACGACGCCCTGAACAAGAATCCGTTGAAAATATTTGCATATCGTTTAAGGAATATTTTTAAAGAATTTCTGAAAATCAGGAAAGCGATCCATGCACTTAGGCAGTGACTTAACTTTTTCGTCAAAAAAGACCCCAAAAGTATCTTGGAATGTCTTGAAATTGTACACAGTCATAGTCAAGCATGCCCTGAACAAGAATCCGTTGAATATATTTGCATATCTCTTGAAGAATATTTTTAATGAATTTTTGAAAATCCGGAAAGCGATCCATGCACTTGGACATTCCAAGTATGTTGGAATGTCTTGAAATTGTACTCAGTCATAGTCAACAACGCCCTGAACAAGAATCCATTGAAAATATTTGCATATCTCTTAAGGAATATTTTTAATGAATTTTTGAAAATGAGGAAAGTCTGTGCACTTAGGCAGTGACTTAACTTTTTATTCAAAAAAGACCCCAAAAGTATCTTGGAATGTCTTGAAATTGTACACAGTCATAGTCAAGCATGCCCTGAACAAGAATCCGTTGAATATATTTGCATATCTCTTGAAGAATATTTTTAATGAACTTTTGAAAATCAGGAAAGCGATCCATGCACTTGGACATTCCAAGTATGTTGGAATGTTTTGAAATTGTACTCAGTCATAGTCAACGACGCCCTGAACAAGAATCCGTTGAAAATATTTGCATATCGCTTAAGGAATATTTTTAATGAATTTTTGAAAATCAGAAAAGCGATCCATGCACTTAGGCAGTGACTTAACTTTTTTGTCAAAAAAGACCCCAAAAGTATCTTGGAATGTCTTGAAATTGTACACAGTCATAGTCAAGCATGCCCTGAACAAGAATCCGTTGAATATATTTGCATATCTCTTGAAGAATATTTTTAATGAATTTTTGAAAATCCGAAAAGCGATCCATGCACTTGGACATTCCAAGTATGTTGGAATGTCTTGAAATTGTACTCAGTCATAGTCAACGACGCCCTGAACAAGAATCAATTGAAAATATTTGCATATCTCTTAAGGAATATTTTTAATGAATTTTTGAAAATGAGGAAAGTCTGTGCACTTAGGCAGTGACTTAACTTTTTATTCAAAAAAGACCCCAAAAGTATCTTGGAATGTCTTGAAATTGTACACAGTCATAGTCAAGCATGCCCTGAACAAGAATCCGTTGAATATATTTGCATATCTCTTGAAGAATATTTTTAATGAACTTTTGAAAATCAGGAAAGCGATCCATGCACTTGGCCATTCCAAGTATGTTGGAATGTTTTGAAATTGTACTCAGTCATAGTCAACGACGCCCTGAACAAGAATCCGTTGAAAATATTTGCATATCGCTTAATGAATATTTTTAATGAATTTTTGAAAATCAGGAAAGCGATCCATGCACTTAGGCAGTGACTTAACTTTTTATTCAAAAAAGACCCCAAAAGTATCCTGGAATGTCTTGAAATTGTACACAGTCATAGTCAAGCATGCCCTGAACAAGAATCCGTTGAATATATTTGCATATCTCTTGAAGAATATTTTTAATGAATTTTTGAAAATCCGAAAAGCGATCCATGCACTTGGACATTCCAAGTATGTTGGAATGTCTTTAAATTGTACTCAGTCATAGTCAACGACGCCCTGAACAAGAATCAATTGAAAATATTTGCATATCTCTTAAGGAATATTTTTAATGAATTTTTGAAAATGAGGAAAGTCTGTGCACTTAGGCAGTGACTTAACTTTTTATTCAAAAAAGACCCCAAAAGTATCTTGGAATGTCTTGAAATTGTACACAGTCATAGTCAAGCATGCCCTGAACAAGAATCCGTTGAATATATTTGCATATCTCTTGAAGAATATTTTTAATGAACTTTTGAAAATCAGGAAAGCGATCCATGCACTTGGACATTCCAAGTATGTTGGAATGTCTTGAAATTGTACTCAGTCATAGTCAACGACGCCCTGAACAAGAATCTGTTGAAAATATTTGCATATCGTTTAAGGAATATTTTTAAAGAATTTCTGAAAATCAGGAAAGCGATCCATGCACTTAGGCAGTGACTTAACTTTTTCGTCAAAAAAGACCCCAAAAGTATCTTGGAATGTCTTGAAATTGTACACAGTCATAGTCAAGCATGCCCTGAACAAGAATCCGTTGAATATATTTGCATATCTCTTGAAGAATATTTTAAATGAATTTTTGAAAATCCGGAAAGCGATCCATGCACTTGGACATTCCAAGTATGTTGGAATGTCTTGAAATTGTACTCAGTCATAGTCAACAACGCCCTGAACAAGAATCCATTGAAAATATTTGCATATCTCTTAAGGAATATTTTTAATGAATTTTTGAAAATGAGGAAAGTCTGTGCACTTAGGCAGTGACTTAACTTTTTATTCAAAAAAGACCCCAAAAGTATCTTGGAATGTCTTGAAATTGTACACAGTCATAGTCAAGCATGCCCTGAACAAGAATCCGTTGAATATATTTGCATATCTCTTGAAGAATATTTTTAATGAACTTTTGAAAATCAGGAAAGCGATCCATGCACTTGGACATTCCAAGTATGTTGGAATGTTTTGAAATTGTACTCAGTCATAGTCAACGACGCCCTGAACAAGAATCCGTTGAAAATATTTGCATATCGCTTAAGGAATATTTTTAATGAATTTTTGAAAATCAGAAAAGCGATCCATGCACTTAGGCAGTGACTTAACTTTTTTGTCAAAAAAGACCCCAAAAGTATCTTGGAATGTCTTGAAATTGTACACAGTCATAGTCAAGCATGCCCTGAACAAGAATCCGTTGAATATATTTGCATATCTCTTGAAGAATATTTTTAATGAATTTTTGAAAATCCGAAAAGCGATCCATGCACTTGGACATTCCAAGTATGTTGGAATGTCTTGAAATTGTACTCAGTCATAGTCAACGACGCCCTGAACAAGAATCAATTGAAAATATTTGCATATCTCTTAAGGAATATTTTTAATGAATTTTTGAAAATGAGGAAAGTCTGTGCACTTACGCAGTGACTTAACTTTTTATTCAAAAAAGACCCCAAAAGTATCCTGGAATGTCTTGAAATTGTACACAGTCATAGTCAAGCATGCCCTGAACAAGAATCCGTTGAATATATTTGCATATCTCTTGAAGAATATTTTTAATGAACTTTTGAAAATCAGGAAAGCGATCCATGCACTTGGACATTCCAAGTATGTTGGAATGTCTTGAAATTGTACTCAGTCATAGTCAACGACGCCCTGAACAAGAATCCGTTGAAAATATTTGCATATCGTTTAAGGAATATTTTTAAAGAATTTCTGAAAATCAGGAAAGCGATCCATGCACTTAGGCAGTGACTTAACTTTTTCGTCAAAAAAGACCCCAAAAGTATCTTGGAATGTCTTGAAATTGTACACAGTCATAGTCAAGCATGCCCTGAACAAGAATCCGTTGAATATATTTGCATATCTCTTGAAGAATATTTTTAATGAATTTTTGAAAATCCGAAAAGCGATCCATGCACTTGGACATTCCAAGTATGTTGGAATGTCTTGAAATTGTACTCGGTCATAGTCAACGACGCCCTGAACAAGAATCCATTGAAAATATTTGCATATCTCTTAAGGAATATTTTTAATGAATTTTTGAAAATGATGAAAGTCTGTGCACTTAGGCAGTGACTTAACTTTTTATCCAAAAAAGACCCCAAAGGTATCTTGGAATGTCTTGAAATTGTACACAGTCATAGTCAAGCATGCCCTGAACAAGAATCCGTTGAATATATTTGCATATCTCTTGAAGAATATTTTTAATGAACTTTTGAAAATCAGGAAAGCGATCCATGCACTTGGACATTCCAAGTATGTTGGAATGTCTTGAAATTGTACTCAGTCATAGTCAACGACGCCCTGAACAAGAATCCGTTGAAAATATTTGCATATCGCTTAAGGAATATTTTTAATGAATTTTTGAAAATCAGGAAAGCGATCCATGCACTTAGGCAGTGACTTAACTTTTTTGTCAAAAAAGACCCCAAAAGTATCTTGGAATGTCTTGAAATTGTACACAGTCATAGTCAAGCATGCCCTGAACAAGAATCCGTTGAATATATTTGCATATCTCTTGAAGAATATTTTTAATGAATTTTTGAAAATCCGAAAAGCGATCCATGCACTTGGACATTCCAAGTATGTTGGAATGTCTTTAAATTGTACTCAGTCATAGTCAACGACGCCCTGAACAAGAATCAATTGAAAATATTTGCATATCTCTTAAGGAATATTTTTAATGAATTTTTGAAAATGAGGAAAGTCTGTGCACTTAGGCAGTGACTTAACTTTTTATTCAAAAAAGACCCCAAAAGTATCTTGGAATGTCTTGAAATTGTACACAGTCATAGTCAAGCATGCCCTGAACAGGAATCCGTTGAATATATTTGCATATCTCTTGAAGAATATTTTTAATGAACTTTTGAAAATCAGGAAAACGATCCATGCACTTGGACATTCCAAGTATGTTGGAATGTTTTGAAATTGTACTCAGTCATAGTCAACGACGCCCTGAACAAGAATCCGTTGAAAATATTTGCATATCGCTTAAGGAATATTTTTAATGAATTTTTGAAAATCAGGAAAGCGATCCATGCACTTAGGCAGTGACTTAACTTTTTATTCAAAAAAGACCCCAAAAGTATCCTGGAATGTCTTGAAATTGTACACAGTCATAGTCAAGCATGCCCTGAACAAGAATCCGTTGAATATATTTGCATATCTCTTGAAGAATATTTTTAATGAATTTTTGAAAATCCGAAAAGCGATCCATGCACTTGGACATTCCAAGTATGTTGGAATGTCTTGAAATTGTACTCAGTCATAGTCAACGACGCCCTGAACAAGAATCAATTGAAAATATTTGCATATCTCTTAAGGAATATTTTTAATGAATTTTTGAAAATTAGGAAAGCGATCCATGCACTTAGGCAGTGACTTAACTTTTGATGTTTTTGGTTTGTTTTTAAAGCATTAAAGCTGCAGGAGTTCATCCATGTCGCCCAGTCGCTGGAAACAAACGTTTGGACACCGTGGATCACACAGCAGGATATCAGGTGAGACGAAGGAAACGATCCATTTGCCCTGATGCACTTAGTGACTTGACTTTTTTTTCAAAAAAAACCCCAAAAGTAAATTGGAATGTCTTGAAATTGTACACAGTCATAGTCAAGCATGCCCTGAATAAGAATCCGTTGAATATATTTGCATATCTCTTGAAGAATATTTTTAATGAATTTTTGAAAATCCGGAAAGCGATCCATGCACTTGGACATTCCAAGTATGTTGGAATGTCTTGAAATTGTACTCAGTCATAGTCAACGACGCCCTGAACAAGAATCCGTTGAAAATATTTGCATATCGCTTAAGGAATATTTTTAATGAATTTTTGAAAATCAGGAAAGCGATCCATGCACTTAGGCAGTGACTTATCTTTTTCGTCAAAAAAGACCCCAAAAGTATCTTGGAATGTCTTGAAATTGTACACAGTCATAGTCAAGCATGCCCTGAACAAGAATCCGTTGAATATATTTGCATATCTCTTGAGGAATATTTTTAATGAATTTTTGAAAATCAGGAAAGCGATCCATGCACTTAGGCAGTGACTTAACTTTTGATGTTTTTGGGTTGTTTTTAAAGAATTAAAGCTGCAGGAGTTCATCCATGTCGTCCAGTCGCTGGAAACAAACGTTTGGACACCGTGGATCACACAGCAGGATATCAGGTGAGACGAAGGAAACGATCCATTTGCCCTGATGCACTTAGTGACTTGACTTTTTTTTCAAAAAAAAACCCCAAAAGTAAATTGGAATGTCTTGAAATTGTACACAGTCATAGTCAAGCATGCCCTGAACAAGAATCCGTTGAATATATTTGCATATCTCTTGAAGAATATTTTTAATGAATTTATGAAAATCCGAAAAGCGATCCATGCACTTGGACATTCCAAGTATGTTGGAATGTCTTGAAATTGTACTCAGTCATAGTCAACGACGCCCTGAACAAGAATCAATTGAAAATATTTGCATATCTCTTAAGGAATATTTTTAATGAATTTTTGAAAATGATGAAAGTCTGTGCACTTAGGCAGTGACTTAACTTTTTATTCAAAAAAGACCCCAAAGGTATCTTGGAATGTCTTGAAATTGTACACAGTCATAGTCAAGCATGCCCTGAACAAGAATCCGTTGAATATATTTGCATATCTCTTGAAGAATATTTTTAATGAACTTTTGAAAATCAGGAAAGCGATCCATGCACTTGGACATTCCAAGTATGTTGGAATGTCTTGAAATTGTACTCAGTCATAGTCAACGACGCCCTGAACAAGAATCCGTTGAAAATATTTGCATATCGCTTAAGGAATATTTTTTATGAATTTTTGAAAATCAGGAAAGCGATCCATGCACTTAGGCAGTGACTTAACTTTTTTGTCAAAAAAGACCCCAAAAGTATCTTGGAATGTCTTGAAATTGTACACAGTCATAGTCAAGCATGCCCTGAACAAGAATCCGTTGAATATATTTGCATATCTCTTGAAGAATATTTTTAATGAATTTTTGAAAATCCGAAAAGCGATCCATGCACTTGGACATTCCAAGTATGTTGGAATGTCTTGAAATTGTACTCAGTCATAGTCAACGACGCCCTGAACAAGAATCAATTGAAAATATTTGCATATCTCTTAAGGAATATTTTTAATGAACTTTTGAAAATCAGGAAAGCGATCCATGCACTTGGACATTCCAAGTATGTTGGAATGTCTTGAAATTGTACTCAGTCATAGTCAACGACGCCCTGAACAAGAATCCGTTGAAAATATTTGCATATCGTTTAAGGAATATTTTTAAAGAATTTCTGAAAATCAGGAAAGCGATCCATGCACTTAGGCAGTGACTTAACTTTTTCGTCAAAAAAGACCCCAAAAGTATCTTGGAATGTCTTGAAATTGTACACAGTCATAGTCAAGCATGCCCTGAACAAGAATCCGTTGAATATATTTGCATATCTCTTGAAGAATATTTTTAATGAACTTTTGAAAATCAGGAAAGCGATCCATGCACTTGGACATTCCAAGTATGTTGGAATGTCTTGAAATTGTACTCAGTCATAGTCAACGACGCCCTGAACAAGAATCCGTTGAAAATATTTGCATATCGCTTAAGGAATATTTTTAATGAATTTTTGAAAATCAGGAAAGCGATCCATGCACTTAGGCAGTGACTTAACTTTTTCGTCAAAAAAGACCCCAAAAATATCTTGGAATGTCTTGAAATTGTACACAGTCATAGTCAAGCATGCCCTGAACAAGAATCCGTTGAATATATTTGCATATCTCTTGTAGAATATTTTTAATGAATTTTTGAAAATCCGAAAAGCGATCCATGCACTTGGACATTCCAAGTATGTTGGAATGTCTTGAAATTGTACTCAGTCATAGTCAACGACGCTCTGAACAAGAATCAATTGAAAATATTTGCATATCTCTTAAGGAATATTTTTAATGAATTTTTGAAAATGAGGAAAGTCTGTGCACTAAGCCAGTGACTTAACTTTTCATTCAAAAAAGACCCCAAAAGTATCTTGGAATGTCTTGAAATTGTACACAGTCATAGTCAAGCATGCCCTGAACAAGAATCCGTTGAATATATTTGCATATCTCTTGAAGAATATTTTTAATGAACTTTTGAAAATCAGGAAAGCGATCCATGTACTTGGACATTCAAAGTATGTTGGAATGTCTTGAAATTGTACTCGGTCATAGTCAACGACGCCCTGAACAAGAATCCGTTGAAAATATTTGCATATCGCTTAAGGAATATTTTTAATGAATTTTTGAAAATCAGGAAAGCGATCCATGCACTTAGGCAGTGACTTAACTTTTTATTCAAAAAAGACCCCAAAGGTATGTTGGAATGTCTTGAAATTGTACTCAGTCATAGTCAACGACGCCCTGAACAAGAATCCGTTGAAAATATTTGCATATCGTTTAAGGAATATTTTTAAAGAATTTCTGAAAATCAGGAAAGCGATCCATGCACTTAGGCAGTGACTAAACTTTTTTGTCAAAAAAGACTCCAAAAGTATCTTGGAATGTCTTGAAATTGTACACAGTCATAGTCAAGCATGCCCTGAACAAGAATATGTTGAATATATTTGCATATCTCTTGAATAATATTTTTAATGAATTTTTGAAAATCCGAAAAGCGATCCATGCACTTGGACATTCCAAGTATGTTGGAATGTCTTGAAATTGTACTCAGTCATAGTCAACGACGCCCTGAACAAGAATCAATTGAAAATATTTGCATATCTCTTAAGGAATATTTTTAATGAATTTTTGAAAATGAGGAAAGTCTGTGCACTTAGGCAGTGACTTAACTTTTTATTCAAAAAAGACCCCAAAAGTATCTTGGAATGTCTTGAAATTGTACACAGTCATAGTCAAGCATGCCCTGAACAAGAATCCGTTGAATATATTTGCATATCTCTTGAAGAATATTTTTAATGAACTTTTGAAAATCAGGAAAGCGATCCATGCACTTGGACATTCCAAGTATGTTGGAATGTCTTGAAATTGTACTCGGTCATAGTCAACGACGCCCTGAACAAGAATCCATTGAAAATATTTGCATATCGCTTAAGGAATATTTCTAATGAATTTTTGAAAATCAGGAAAGCGATCCATGCACTTAGGCAGTGACTTAACTTTTTTGTCAAAAAAGACCCCAAAAGTATCTTGGAATGTCTTGAAATTGTACACAGTCATAGTCAAGCATGCCCTGAACAAGAATCCGTTGAATATATTTGCATATCTCTTGAAGAATATTTTTAATGAACTTTTGAAAATCAGGAAAGCGATCCATGCACTTGGACATTCCAAGTATGTTGGAATGTCTTGAAATTGTACTCAGTCATAGTCAACGACGCCCTGAACAAGAATCCATTGAAAATATTTGCGTATAGTTTAAGGAATATTTTTAAAGAATTTCTGAAAATCAGGAAAGCGATCAATGCACTTAGGCAGTGACTTAACTTTTTCGTCAAAAAAGACCCCAAAAGTATCTTGGAATGTCTTGAAATTGTACACAGTCATAGTCAAGAATGCCCTGAACAAGAATCCGTTGAATATATTTGCATATCTCTTGAAGAATATTTTTAATGAATTTTTGAAAATCCGGAAAGCGATCCATGCACTTGGACATTCCAAGTATGTTGGAATGTCTTGAAATTGTACTCGGTCATAGTCAACGACGCCCTGAACAAGAATCCATTGAAAATATTTGCATATCTCTTAAGGAATATTTTTAATGAATTTTTGAAAATGATGAAAGTCTGTGCACTTAGGCAGTGACTTAACTTTTTATTCAAAAAAGACCCCAAAGGTATCTTGGAATGTCTTGAAATTGTACACAGTCATAGTCAAGCATGCCCTGAACAAGAATCCGTTGAATATATTTGCATATCTCTTGAAGAATATTTTTAATGAACTTTTGAAAATCAGGAAAGCGATCCGTGCACTTGGACATTCCAAGTATGTTGGAATGTCTTGAAATTGTACTCAGTCATAGTCAACGACGCCCTGAACAAGAATCCATTGAAAATATTTGCATATCGCTTAAGGAATATTTTTAATGAATTTTTGAAAATCAGGAAAGTGATCCATGCACTTAGGCAGTGACTTAACTTTTTTGTCAAAAAAGACCCCAAAAGTATCTTGGAATGTCTTGAAATTGTACACAGTCATAGTCAAGCATGCCCTGAACAAGAATCCGTTGAATATATTTGCATATCTCTTGAAGAATATTTTTAATGAATTTTTGAAAATCCGAAAAGCGATCCATGCACTTGGACATTCAAAGTATGTTGGAATGTCTTGAAATTGTACTCAGTCATAGTCAACGACGCCCTGAACAAGAATCAATTGAAAATATTTGCATATCTCTTAAGGAATATTTTTAATGAATTTTTGAAAATGAGGAAAATCTGTGGACTTAGGCAGTGACTTAACTTTTTATTCAAAAAAGACCCCAAAGGTATCTTGGAATGTCTTGAAATTGTACACAGTCATAGTCAAGCATGCCCTGAACAAGAATCCGTTGAATATATTTGCATATCTCTTGAAGAATATTTTTAATGAACTTTTGAAAATCAGGAAAGCGATCCATGCACTTGGACATTCCAAGTATGTTGGAATGTCTTGAAATTGTACTCAGTCATAGTCAACGACGCCCTGAACAAGAATCCATTGAAAATATTTGCGTATAGTTTAAGGAATATTTTTAAAGAATTTCTGAAAATCAGGAAAGCGATCAATGCACTTAGGCAGTGACTTAACTTTTTCGTCAAAAAAGACCCCAAAAGTATCTTGGAATGTCTTGAAATTGTACACAGTCATAGTCAAGAATGCCCTGAACAAGAATCCGTTGAATATATTTGCATATCTCTTGAAGAATATTTTTAATGAATTTTTGAAAATCCGGAAAGCGATCCATGCACTTGGACATTCCAAGTATGTTGGAATGTCTTGAAATTGTACTCGGTCATAGTCAACGACGCCCTGAACAAGAATCCATTGAAAATATTTGCATATCTCTTAAGGAATATTTTTAATGAATTTTTGAAAATGATGAAAGTCTGTGCACTTAGGCAGTGACTTAACTTTTTATTCAAAAAAGACCCCAAAGGTATCTTGGAATGTCTTGAAATTGTACACAGTCATAGTCAAGCATGCCCTGAACAAGAATCCGTTGAATATATTTGCATATCTCTTGAAGAATATTTTTAATGAACTTTTGAAAATCAGGAAAGCGATCCGTGCACTTGGACATTCCAAGTATGTTGGAATGTCTTGAAATTGTACTCAGTCATAGTCAACGACGCCCTGAACAAGAATCCATTGAAAATATTTGCATATCGCTTAAGGAATATTTTTAATGAATTTTTGAAAATCAGGAAAGTGATCCATGCACTTAGGCAGTGACTTAACTTTTTTGTCAAAAAAGACCCCAAAAGTATCTTGGAATGTCTTGAAATTGTACACAGTCATAGTCAAGCATGCCCTGAACAAGAATCCGTTGAATATATTTGCATATCTCTTGAAGAATATTTTTAATGAATTTTTGAAAATCCGAAAAGCGATCCATGCACTTGGACATTCAAAGTATGTTGGAATGTCTTGAAATTGTACTCAGTCATAGTCAACGACGCCTTGAACAAGAATCAATTGAAAATATTTGCATATCTCTTAAGGAATATTTTTAATGAATTTTTGAAAATGAGGAAAATCTGTGCACTTAGGCAGTGACTTAACTTTTTATTCAAAAAAGACCCCAAAAGTATCTTGGAATGTCTTGAAATTGTACACAGTCATAGTCAAGCATGCCCTGAACAAGAATCCGTTGAATATATTTGCATATCTCTTGAAGAATATTTTTAATGAACTTTTGAAAATCAGGAAAGCGATCCATGCACTTGGACATTCCAAGTATGTTGGAATGTCTTGAAATTGTACTCAGTCATAGTCAACGACGCCCTGAACAAGAATCCGTTGAAAATATTTGCATATCGTTTAAGGAATATTTTTAAAGAATTTCTGAAAATCAGGAAAGCGATCCATGCACTTAGGCAGTGACTTAACTTTTTCGTCAAAAAAGACCCCAAAAGTATCTTGGAATGTCTTGAAATTGTACACAGTCATAGTCAAGAATGCCCTGAACAAGAATCCGTTGAATATATTTGCATATCTCTTGAAGAATATTTTTAATGAATTTTTGAAAATCCGAAAAGCGATCCATGCACTTGGACATTCCAAGTATGTTGGAATGTCTTGAAATTGTACTCAGTCATAGTCAACGACGCCCTGAACAAGAATCAATTGAAAATATTTGCATATCTCTTAAGGAATATTTTTAATGAATTTTTGAAAATTAGGAAAGCGATCCATGCACTTAGGCAGTGACTTAACTTTTGATGTTTTTGGTTTGTTTTTAAAGCATTAAAGCTGCAGGAGTTCATCCATGTCGCCCAGTCGCTGGAAACAAACGTTTGGACACCATGGATCACACAGCAGGAAATAAGGTGAGACGGAGGAAACGATCCATTTGCCCTGATGCACTTAGTGACTTGACTTTTTTTTCAAAAAAGACCCCAAAAGTATCTTGGAATGTCTTGAAATTGTACACAGTCATAGTCAAGCATGCCCTGAACAAGAATCCATTGAATATATTTGCATATCTCTTGAGGAATATTTTTAATGAATTTTTGAAAATCAGGAAAGCGATCCATGCACTTAGGC
This sequence comes from Microchirus variegatus, assembly GCF_963457635.1. Classification (NCBI taxonomy): domain Eukaryota; kingdom Metazoa; phylum Chordata; class Actinopteri; order Pleuronectiformes; family Soleidae; genus Microchirus; species Microchirus variegatus. Next base: position 210,107 of record NW_028154691.1, on the reverse strand, counting down.
AGTGACTTAACTTTTGATGTTTTTGGGTTGTTTTTAAAGAATTAAAGCTGCAGGAGTTCATCCATGTCGTCCAGTCGCTGGAAACAAACGTTTGGACACCTTGGATCACACAGCAGGATATCAGGTGAGACGAAGGAAACGATCCATTTGCCCTGATGCACTTAGTGACTTGACTTTTTTTTCAAAAAAAACCCCAAAAGTAAATTGGAATGTCTTGAAATTGTACACAGTCATAGTCAAGAATGCCATGAACAAGAATCCGTTGAATATATTTGCATATCTCTTGAAGAATATTTTTAATGAATTTTTGAAAATCCGGAAAGCGATCCATGCACTTGGACATTCCAAGTATGTTGGAATGTCTTGAAATTGTACTCGGTCATAGTCAACGACGCCCTGAACAAGAATCCATTGAAAATATTTGCATATCTCTTAAGGAATATTTTTAATGAATTTTTGAAAATGATGAAAGTCTGTGCACTTAGGCAGTGACTTAACTTTTTATTCAAAAAAGACCCCAAAGGTATCTTGGAATGTCTTGAAATTGTACACAGTCATAGTCAAGCATGCCCTGAACAAGAATCCGTTGAATATATTTGCATATCTCTTGAAGAATATTTTTAATGAACTTTTGAAAATCAGGAAAGCGATCCATGCACTTGGACATTCCAAGTATGTTGGAATGTCTTGAAATTGTACTCAGTCATAGTCAACGACGCCCTGAACAAGAATCCGTTGAAAATATTTGCATATCGCTTAAGGAATATTTTTAATGAATTTTTGAAAATCAGGAAAGCGATCCATGCACTTAGGCAGTGACTTAACTTTTTTGTCAAAAAAGACCCCAAAAGTATCTTGGAATGTCTTGAAATTGTACACAGTCATAGTCAAGCATGCCCTGAACAAGAATCCGTTGAATATATTTGCATATCTCTTGAAGAATATTTTTAATGAATTTTTGAAAATCCGAAAAGCGATCCATGCACTTGGACATTCAAAGTATGTTGGAATGTCTTGAAATTGTACTCAGTCATAGTCAACGACGCCCTGAACAAGAATCAATTGAAAATATTTGCATATCTCTTAAGGAATATTTTTAATGAATTTTTGAAAATGAGGAAAGTCTGTGGACTTAGGCAGTGACTTAACTTTTTATTCAAAAAAGACCCCAAAAGTATCTTGGAATGTCTTGAAATTGTACACAGTCATAGTCAAGCATGCCCTGAACAAGAATCCGTTGAATATATTTGCATATCTCTTGAAGAATATTTTTAATGAACTTTTGAAAATCAGGAAAGCGATCCATGCACTTGGACATTCCAAGTATGTTGGAATGTCTTGAAATTGTACTCAGTCATAGTCAACGACGCCCTGAACAAGAATCCGTTGAAAATATTTGCATATCGTTTAAGGAATATTTTTAAAGAATTTCTGAAAATCAGGAAAGCGATCCATGCACTTAGGCAGTGACTTAACTTTTTCGTCAAAAAAGACCCCAAAAGTATCTTGGAATGTCTTGAAATTGTACACAGTCATAGTCAAGAATGCCCTGAACAAGAATCCGTTGAATATATTTGCATATCTCTTGAAGAATATTTTTAATGAATTTTTGAAAATCCGGAAAGCGATCCATGCACTTGGACATTCCAAGTATGTTGGAATGTCTTGAAATTGTACTCGGTCATAGTCAACGACGCCCTGAACAAGAATCCATTGAAAATATTTGCATATCTCTTAAGGAATATTTTTAATGAATTTTTGAAAATGATGAAAGTCTGTGCACTTAGGCAGTGACTTAACTTTTTATTCAAAAAAGACCCCAAAGGTATCTTGGAATGTCTTGAAATTGTACACAGTCATAGTCAAGCATGCCCTGAACAAGAATCCGTTGAATATATTTGCATATCTCTTGAAGAATATTTTTAATGAACTTTTGAAAATCAGGAAAGCGATCCATGCACTTGGACATTCCAAGTATGTTGGAATGTCTTGAAATTGTACTCAGTCATAGTCAACGACGCCCTGAACAAGAATCCGTTGAAAATATTTGCATATCGCTTAAGGAATATTTTTAATGAATTTTTGAAAATCAGGAAAGCGATCCATGCACTTAGGCAGTGACTTAACTTTTTTGTCAAAAAAGACCCCAAAAGTATCTTGGAATGTCTTGAAATTGTACACAGTCATAGTCAAGCATGCCCTGAACAAGAATCCGTTGAATATATTTGCATATCTCTTGAAGAATATTTTTAATGAATTTTTGAAAATCCGAAAAGCGATCCATGCACTTGGACATTCAAAGTATGTTGGAATGTCTTGAAATTGTACTCAGTCATAGTCAACGACGCCCTGAACAAGAATCAATTGAAAATATTTGCATATCTCTTAAGGAATATTTTTAATGAATTTTTGAAAATGAGGAAAGTCTGTGGACTTCGGCAGTGACTTAACTTTTTATTCAAAAAAGACCCCAAAAGTATCTTGGAATGTCTTGAAATTGTACACAGTCATAGTGAAGCATGCCCTGAACAAGAATCCGTTGAATATATTTGCATATCTCTTGAAGAATATTTTTAATGAACTTTTGAAAATCAGGAAAGCGATCCATGCACTTGGACATTCCAAGTATGTTGGAATGTCTTGAAATTGTACTCAGTCATAGTCAACGACGCCCTGAACAAGAATCCGTTGAAAATATTTGCATATCGTTTAAGGAATATTTTTAAAGAATTTCTGAAAATCAGGAAAGCGATCCATGCACTTAGGCAGTGACTTAACTTTTTCGTCAAAAAAGACCCCAAAAGTATCTTGGAATGTCTTGAAATTGTACACAGTCATAGTCAAGCATGCCCTGAACAAGAATCCGTTGAATATATTTGCATATCTCTTGAAGAATATTTTTAATGAATTTTTGAAAATCCGGAAAGCGATCCATGCACTTGGACATTCCAAGTATGTTGGAATGTCTTGAAATTGTACTCGGTCATAGTCAACGACGCCCTGAACAAGAATCCATTGAAAATATTTGCATATCTCTTAAGGAATATTTTTAATGAATTTTTGAAAATGATGAAAGTCTGTGCACTTAGGCAGTGACTTAACTTTTTATTCAAAAAAGACCCCAAAGGTATCTTGGAATGTCTTGAAATTGTACACAGTCATAGTCAAGCATGCCCTGAACAAGAATCCGTTGAATATATTTGCATATCTCTTGAAGAATATTTTTAATGAACTTTTGAAAATCAGGAAAGCGATCCATGCACTTGGACATTCCAAGTATGTTGGAATGTCTTGAAATTGTACTCAGTCATAGTCAACGACGCCCTGAACAAGAATCCGTTGAAAATATTTGCATATCGCTTAAGGAATATTTTTTATGAATTTTTGAAAATCAGGAAAGCGATCCATGCACTTAGGCAGTGACTTAACTTTTTTGTCAAAAAAGACCCCAAAAGTATCTTGGAATGTCTTGAAATTGTACACAGTCATAGTCAAGCATGCCCTGAACAAGAATCCGTTGAATATATTTGCATATCTCTTGAAGAATATTTTTAATGAATTTTTGAAAATCCGAAAAGCGATCCATGCACTTGGACATTCCAAGTATGTTGGAATGTCTTGAAATTGTACTCAGTCATAGTCAACGACGCCCTGAACAAGAATCAATTGAAAATATTTGCATATCTCTTAAGGAATATTTTTAATGAATTTTTGAAAATGAGGAAAGTCTGTGCACTTAGGCAGTGACTTAACTTTTTATTCAAAAAAGACCCCAAAAGTATCTTGGAATGTCTTGAAATTGTACACAGTCATAGTCAAGCATGCCCTGAACAAGAATCCGTTGAATATATTTGCATATCTCTTGAAGAATATTTTTAATGAACTTTTGAAAATCAGGAAAGCGATCCATGCACTTGGACATTCCAAGTATGTTGGAATGTCTTGAAATTGTACTCAGTCATAGTCAACGACGCCCTGAACAAGAATCCGTTGAAAATATTTGCATATCGTTTAAGGAATATTTTTAAAGAATTTCTGAAAATCAGGAAAGCAATCCATGCACTTAGGCAGTGACTTAACTTTTTCGTCAAAAAAGACCCCAAAAGTATCTTGGAATGTCTTGAAATTGTACACAGTCATAGTCAAGAATGCCCTGAACAAGAATCCGTTGAATATATTTGCATATCTCTTGAAGAATATTTTTAATGAATTTTTGAAAATCCGGAAAGCGATCCATGCACTTGGACATTCCAAGTATGTTGGAATGTCTTGAAATTGTACTCGGTCATAGTCAACGACGCCCTGAACAAGAATCCATTGAAAATATTTGCATATCTCTTAAGGAATATTTTTAATGAATTTTTGAAAATGAGGAAAGTCTGTGCACTTAGGCAGTGACTTAACTTTTTATTCAAAAAAGACCCCAAAAGTATCTTGGAATGTCTTGAAATTGTACACAGTCATAGTCAAGCATGCCCTGAACAAGAATCCGTTGAATATATTTGCATATCTCTTGAAGAATATTTTTAATGAACTTTTGAAAATCAGGAAAGCGATCCATGCACTTGGACATTCCAAGTATGTTGGAATGTCTTGAAATTGTACTCAGTCATAGTCAACGACGCCCTGAACAAGAATCCGTTGAAAATATTTGCATATCGTTTAAGGAATATTTTTAAAGAATTTCTGAAAATCAGGAAAGCGATCCATGCACTTAGGCAGTGACTTAACTTTTTCGTCAAGAAAGACCCCAAAAGTATCTTGGAATGTCTTGAAATTGTACACAGTCATAGTCAAGCATGCCCTGAACAAGAATCCGTTGAATATATTTGCATATCTCTTGAAGAATATTTTTAATGAATTTTTGAAAATTCGAAAAGCGATCCATGCACTTGGACATTCCAAGTATGTTGGAATGTCTTGAAATTGTACTCAGTCATAGTCAACGACGCCCTGAACAAGAATCAATTGAAAATATTTGCATATCTCTTAAGGAATATTTTTAATGAATTTTTGAAAATGAGGAAAGTCTGTGCACTTAGGCAGTGACTTAACTTTTTATTCAAAAAAGACCCCAAAAGTATCTTGGAATGTCTTGAAATTGTACACAGTCATAGTCAAGCATGCCCTGAACAAGAATCCGTTGAATATATTTGCATATCTCTTGAAGAATATTTTTAATGAACTTTTGAAAATCAGGAAAGCGATCCATGCACTTGGACATTCCAAGTATGTTGGAATGTCTTGAAATTGTACTCAGTCATAGTCAACGACGCCCTGAACAAGAATCCGTTGAAAATATTTGCATATCGTTTAAGGAATATTTTTAAAGAATTTCTGAAAATCAGGAAAGCGATCCATGCACTTAGGCAGTGACTTAACTTTTTCGTCAAAAAAGACCCCAAAAGTATCTTGGAATGTCTTGAAATTGTACACAGTCATAGTCAAGCATGCCCTGAACAAGAATCCGTTGAATATATTTGCATATCTCTTGAAGAATATTTTTAATGAATTTTTGAAAATCCGGAAAGCGATCCATGCACTTGGACATTCCAAGTATGTTGGAATGTCTTGAAATTGTACTCAGTCATAGTCAACGACGCCCTGAACAAGAATCCATTGAAAATATTTGCATATCTCTTAAGGAATATTTTTAATGAATTTTTGAAAATGATGAAAGTCTGTGCACTTAGGCAGTGACTTAACTTTTTATTCAAAAAAGACCCCAAAGGTATCTTGGAATGTCTTGAAATTGTACACAGTCATAGTCAAGCATGCCCTGAACAAGAATCCGTTGAATATATTTGCATATCTCTTGAAGAATATTTTTAATGAACTTTTGAAAATCAGGAAAGCGATCCATGCACTTGGACATTCCAAGTATGTTGGAATGTCTTGAAATTGTACTCAGTCATAGTCAACGACGCCCTGAACAAGAATCCGTTGAAAATATTTGCATATCGCTTAAGGAATATTTTTAATGAATTTTTGAAAATCAGGAAAGCGATCCATGCACTTAGGCAGTGACTTAACTTTTTTGTCAAAAAAGACCCCAAAAGTATCTTGGAATGTCTTGAAATTGCACACAGTCATAGTCAAGCATGCCCTGAACAAGAATCCGTTGAATATATTTGCATATCTCTTGAAGAATATTTTTAATGAATTTTTGAAAATCTGAAAAGCGATCCATGCACTTGGACATTCCAAGTATGTTGGAATGTCTTGAAATTGTACTCAGTCATAGTCAACGACGCCCTGAACAAGAATCAATTGAAAATATTTGCATATCTCTTAAGGAATATTTTTAATGAATTTTTGAAAATGATGAAAGTCTGTGCACTTAGGCAGTGACTTAACTTTTTATTCAAAAAAGACCCCAAAAGTATCCTGGAATGTCTTGAAATTGTACACAGTCATAGTCAAGCATGCCCTGAACAAGAATCCGTTGAATATATTTGCATATCTCTTGAAGAATATTTTTAATGAACTTTTGAAAATCAGGAAAGCGATCCATGCACTTGGACATTCCAAGTATGTTGGAATGTCTTTAAATTGTACTCAGTCATAGTCAACGACGCCCTGAACAAGAATCCGTTGAAAATATTTGCATATCGTTTAAGGAATATTTTTAAAGAATTTCTGAAAATCAGGAAAGCGATCCATGCACTGAGGCAGTGACTTAACTTTTTCGTCAAAAAAGACCCCAAAAGTATCTTGGAATGTCTTGAAATTGTACACAGTCATAGTCAAGCATGCCCTAAACAAGAATCCGTTGAATATATTTGCATATCTCTTGAAGAATATTTTTAATGAATTTTTGAAAATCCGGAAAGCGATCCATGCACTTGGACATTCCAAGTATGTTGGAATGTCTTGAAATTGTACTCGGTCATAGTCAACTACGCCCTGAACAAGAATCCATTGAAAATATTTGCATATCTCTTAAGGAATATTTTTAATGAAGTTTTGAAAATGATGAAAGTCTGTGCACTTAGGCAGTGACTTAACTTTTTATCCAAAAAAGACCCCAAAGGTATCTTGGAATGTCTTGAAATTGTACACAGTCATAGTCAAGCATGCCCTGAACAAGAATCCGTTGAATATATTTGCATATCTCTTGAAGAATATTTTTAATGAACTTTTGAAAATCAGGAAAGCGATCCATGCACTTGGACATTCCAAGTATGTTGGAATGTCTTGAAATTGTACTCAGTCATAGTCAACGACGCCCTGAACAAGAATCCGTTGAAAATATTTGCATATCGCTTAAGGAATATTTTTAATGAATTTTTGAAAATCAGGAAAGCGATCCATGCACTTAGGCAGTGACTTAACTTTTTATTCAAAAAAGACCCCAAAAGTATCTTGGAATGTCTTGAAATTGTACACAGTCATAGTCAAGCATGCCCTGAACAAGAATCCGTTGAAAATATTTGCATATCGCTTAAGGAATATTTCTAATGAATTTTTGAAAATCAGGAAAGCGATCCATGCACTTAGGCAGTGACTTAACTTTTTTGTCAAAAAAGACCCCAAAAGTATCTTGGAATGTCTTGAAATTGTACACAGTCATAGTCAAGCATGCCCTGAACAAGAATCCGTTGAATATATTTGCATATCTCTTGAAGAATATTTTTAATGAACTTTTGAAAATCAGGAAAGCGATCCATGCACTTGGACATTCCAAGTATGTTGGAATGTCTTGAAATTGTACTCAGTCATAGTCAACGACGCCCTGAACAAGAATCCGTTGAAAATATTTGCGTATCGTTTAAGGAATATTTTTAAAGAATTTCTGAAAATCAGGAAAGCGATCCATGCACTTAGGCAGTGACTTAACTTTTTCGTCAAAAAAGACCCCAAAAGTATCTTGGAATGTCTTGAAATTGTACACAGTCATAGTCAAGAATGCCCTGAACAAGAATCCGTTGAATATATTTGCATATCTCTTGAAGAATATTTTTAATGAATTTTTGAAAATCCGGAAAGCGATCCATGCACTTGGACATTCCAAGTATGTTGGAATGTCTTGAAATTGTACTCGGTCATAGTCAACGACGCCCTGAACAAGAATCCATTGAAAATATTTGCATATCTCTTAAGGAATATTTTTAATGAATTTTTGAAAATGAGGAAAGTCTGTGCACTTAGGCAGTGACTTAACTTTTTATTCAAAAAAGACCCCAAAAGTATCTTGGAATGTCTTGAAATTGTACACAGTCATAGTCAAGCATGCCCTGAACAAGAATCCGTTGAATATATTTGCATATCTCTTGAAGAATATTTTTAATGAACTTTTGAAAATCAGGAAAGCGATCCATGCACTTGGACATTCCAAGTATGTTGGAATGTCTTGAAATTGTACTCAGTCATAGTCAACGACGCCCTGAACAAGAATCCGTTGAAAATATTTGCATATCGCTTAAGGAATATTTTTAATGAATTTTTGAAAATCAGGAAAGCGATCCATGCACTTAGGCAGTGACTTAACTTTTTATTCAAAAAAGACCCCAAAAGTATCTTGGAATGTCTTGAAATTGTACACAGTCATAGTCAAGCATGCCCTGAACAAGAATCCGTTGAATATATTTGCATATCTCTTGAAGAATATTTTTAATGAATTTTTGAAAATCCGAAAAGCGATCCATGCACTTGGACATTCCAAGTATGTTGGAATGTCTTGAAATTGTACTCAGTCATAGTCAACGACGCCCTGAACAAGAATCAATTGAAAATATTTGCATATCTCTTAAGGAATATTTTGAATGAATTTTTGAAAATGAGGAAAGTCTGTGCACTTAGGCAGTGACTTAACTTTTTATTCAAAAAAGACCCCAAAAGTATCTTGGAATGTCTTGAAATTGTACACAGTCATAGTCAAGCATGCCCTGAACAAGAATCCGTTGAATATATTTGCATATCTCTTGAAGAATATTTTTAATGAACTTTTGAAAATCAGGAAAGCGATCCATGCACTTGGACATTCCAAGTATGTTGGAATGTTTTGAAATTGTACTCAGTCATAGTCAACGACGCCCTGAACAAGAATCCGTTGAAAATATTTGCATATCGCTTAAGGAATATTTTAAATGATTTTTTGAAAATCAGGAAAGCGATCCATGCACTTAGGCAGTGACTTAACTTTTTATTCAAAAAAGACCCCAAAAGTATCTTGGAATGTCTTGAAATTGTACACAGTCATAGTCAAGCATGCCCTGAACAAGAATCCGTTGAATATATTTGCATATCTCTTGAAGAATATTTTTAATGAATTTTTGAAAATCCGAAAAGCGATCCATGCACTTGGACATTCCAAGTATGTTGGAATGTCTTGAAATTGTACTCAGTCATAGTCAACGACGCCCTGAACAAGAATCAATTGAAAATATTTGCATATCTCTTAAGGAATATTTTTAATGAATTTTTGAAAATTAGGAAAGCGATCCATGCACTTAGGCAGTGACTTAACTTTTGATGTTTTTGGTTTGTTTTCAAAGCATTAAAGCTGCAGGAGTTCATCCATGTCGCCCAGTCGCTGGAAACAAACGTTTGGACACCGTGGATCACACAGCAGGATATCAGGTGAGACGAAGGAAACGATCCATTTGCCCTGATGCACTTAGTGACTTGACTTTTTTTTCAAAAAAAACCCCAAAAGTAAATTGGAATGTCTTGAAATTGTACACAGTCATAGTCAAGCATGCCCTGAATAAGAATCCGTTGAATATATTTGCATATCTCTTGAAGAATATTTTTAATGAATTTTTGAAAATCCGGAAAGCGATCCATGCACTTGGACATTCCAAGTATGTTGGAATGTCTTGAAATTGTACTCAGTCATAGTCAACGACGCCCTGAACAAGAATCCGTTGAAAATATTTGCATATCGCTTAAGGAATATTTTTAATGAATTTTTGAAAATCAGGAAAGCGATCCATGCACTTAGGCAGTGACTTAACTTTTTCGTCAAAAAAGACCCCAAAAGTATCTTGGAATGTCTTGAAATTGTACACAGTCATAGTCAAGCATGCCCTGAACAAGAATCCGTTGAATATATTTGCATATCTCTTGAGGAATATTTTTAATGAATTTTTGAAAATCAGGAAAGCGATCCATGCACTAAGGCAGTGACTTAACTTTTGATGTTTTTGGGTTGTTTTTAAAGAATTAAAGCTGCAGGAGTTCATCCATGTCGTCCAGTCGCTGGAAACAAACGTTTGGACACCGTGGATCACACAGCAGGATATCAGGTGAGACGAAGGAAACGATCCATTTGCCCTGATGCACTTAGTGACTTGACTTTTTTTTCAAAAAAAACCCCAAAAGTAAATTGGAATGTCTTGAAATTGTACACAGTCATAGTCAAGCATGCCCTGAACAAGAATCCGTTGAATATATTTGCATATCTCTTGAAGAATATTTTTAATGAATTTATGAAAATCCGAAAAGCGATCCATGCACTTGGACATTCCAAGTATGTTGGAATGTCTTGAAATTGTACTCAGTCATAGTCAACGACGCCCTGAACAAGAATCAATTGAAAATATTTGCATATCTCTTAAGGAATATTTTTAATGAATTTTTGAAAATGAGGAAAGTCTGTGCACTTAGGCAGTGACTTAACTTTTTATTCAAAAAAGACCCCAAAAGTATCTTGGAATGTCTTGAAATTGTACACAGTCATAGTTAAGCATGCCCTGAACAAGAATCCGTTGAATATATTTGCATATCTCTTGAAGAATATTTTTAATGAACTTTTGAAAATCAGGAAAGCGATCCATGCACTTGGACATTCCAAGTATGTTGGAATGTCTTGAAATTGTACTCAGTCATAGTCAACGACGCCCTGAACAAGAATCCGTTGAAAATATTTGCATATCGCTTAAGGAATATTTTTAATGAATTTTTGAAAATCAGGAAAGCGATCCATGCACTTAGGCAGTGACTTAACTTTTTCGTCAAAAAAGACCCCAAAAGTATCTTGGAATGTCTTGAAATTGTACACAGTCATAGTCAAGCATGCCCTGAACAAGAATCCGTTGAATATATTTGCATATCTCTTGAAGAATATTTTTAATGAATTTTTTAAAATCCGAAAAGCGATCCATGCACTTGGACATTCCAAGTATGTTGGAATGTCTTGAAATTGTACTCAGTCATAGTCAACGACGCCCTGAACAAGAATTTGTTGAAAATATTTGCATATCGCTTAAGGAATATTTTTAATGAATTTTTGAAAATCAGGAAAGCGATCCATGCACTTAGGCAGTGACTTAACTTTATTGTCAAAAAAGACCCCAAAAGTATCTTGGAATGTCTTGAAATTGTACACAGTCATAGTCAAGCATGCCCTGAACAAGAATCCGTTGAATATATTTGCATATCTCTTGAAGAATATTTTAAATGAATTTTTGAAAATCCGAAAAGCGATCCATGCACTTGGACATTCCAAGTATGTTGGAATGTCTTGAAATTGTACTCAGTCATAGTCAACGACGCCCTGAACAAGAATCCGTTGAAAATATTTGCATATCCCTTAAGGAATATTTTTAATGAATTTTTGAAAATCAGGAAAGCGATCCATGCACTTAGGCAGTGACTTAACTTTTTTGTCAAAAAAGACCCCAAAAGTATCTTGGAATGTCTTGAAATTGTACACAGTCATAGTCAAGCGTGCCCTGAACAAGAATCCGTTGAATATATTTGCATATCTCTTGAAGAATATTTTTAATGAATTTTTGAAAATCCGAAAAGCGATCCATGCACTTGGACATTCCAAGTATGTTGGAATGTCTTGAAATTGTACTCAGTCATAGTCAACGACGCCCTGAACAAGAATCCGTTGAAAATATTTGCATATCGTTTAAGGAATATTTTTAAAGAATTTCTGAAAATCAGGAAAGCGATCCATGCACTTAGGCAGTGACTTAACTTTTTCGTCAAAAAAGACCCCAAAAGTATCTTGGAATGTCTTGAAATTGTACACAGTCATAGTCAAGCATGCCCTGAACAAGAATCCGTTGAATATATTTGCATATCTCTTGAAGAATATTTTTAATGAACTTTTGAAAATCAGGATAGCGATCCATGCACTTGGACATTCCAAGTATGTTGGAATGTCTTGAAATTGTACTCAGTCATAGTCAACGACGCCCTGAACAAGAATCCGTTGAAAATATTTGCATATCGTTTAAGGAATATTTTTAAAGAATTTCTGAAAATCAGGAAAGCGATCCATGCACTTAGGCAGTGACTTAACTTTTTCGTCAAAAAAGACCCCAAAAGTATCTTGGAATGTCTTGAAATTGTACACAGTCATAGTCAAGCATGCCCTGAACAAGAATCCGTTGAATATATTTGCATATCTCTTGAAGAATATTTTTAATGAATTTTTGAAAATCCGGAAAGCGATCCATGCACTTGGACATTCCAAGTATGTTGGAATGTCTTGAAATTGTACTCAGTCATAGTCAACAACGCCCTGAACAAGAATCCATTGAAAATATTTGCATATCTCTTAAGGAATATTTTTAATGAATTTTTGAAAATGAGGAAAGTCTGTGCACTTAGGCAGTGACTTAACTTTTTATTCAAAAAAGACCCCAAAAGTATCTTGGAATGTCTTGAAATTGTACACAGTCATAGTCAAGCATGCCCTGAACAAGAATCCGTTGAATATATTTGCATATCTCTTGAAGAATATTTTTAATGAACTTTTGAAAATCAGGAAAGCGATCCATGCACTTGGACATTCAAAGTATGTTGGAATGTCTTGAAATTGTACTCAGTCATAGTCAACGACGCCCTGAACAAGAATCCGTTGGAAATATTTGCATATCGCTTAAGGAATATTTTTAATGAATTTTTGAAAATCAGGAAAGCGATCCATGCACTTAGGCAGTGACTTAACTTTTTCGTCAAAAAAGACCCCAAAAGTATCTTGGAATGTCTTGAAATTGTACACAGTCATAGTCAAGCATGCCCTGAACAAGAATCCGTTGAATATATTTGCATATCTCTTGAAGAATATTTTTAATGAACTTTTGAAAATCAGGAAAGCGATCCATGCACTTGGACATTCCAAGTATGTTGGAATGTCTTGAAATTGTACTCAGTCATAGTCAACGACGCCCTGAACAAGAATCCGTTGAAAATATTTGCATATCGTTTAAGGAATATTTTTAAAGAATTTCTGAAAATCAGGAAAGCGATCCATGCACTTAGGCAGTGACTTAACTTTTTCGTCAAAAAAGACCCCAAAAGTATCTTGGAATGTCTTGAAATTGTACACAGTCATAGTCAAGCATGCCCTGAACAAGAATCCGTTGAATATATTTGCATATCTCTTGAAGAATATTTTTAATGAACTTTTGAAAATCAGGAAAGCGATCCATGCACTTGGACATTCCAAGTATGTTGGAATGTCTTGAAATTGTACTCAGTCATAGTCAACGACGCCCTGAACAAGAATCCGTTGAAAATATTTGCATATCGCTTAAGGAATATTTTTAATGAATTTTTGAAAATCAGGAAAGCGATCCAAGCACTTAGGCAGTGACTTAACTTTTTTGTCAAAAAAGACCCCAAAAGTATCTTGGAATGTCTTGAAATTGTACACAGTCATAGTCAAGCATGCCCTGAACAAGAATCCGTTGAATATATTTGCATATCTCTTGAAGAATATTTTTAATGAATTTTTGAAAATCCTAAAAGCGATCCATGCACTTGGACATTCCAAGTATGTTGGAATGTCTTGAAATTGTACTCAGTCATAGTCAACAACGCCCTGAACAAGAATCCATTGAAAATATTTGCATATCTCTTAAGGAATATTTTTAATGAATTTTTGAAAATGAGGAAAGTCTGTGCACTTAGGCAGTGACTTAACTTTTTATTCAAAAAAGACCCCAAAAGTATCTTGGAATGTCTTGAAATTGTACACAGTCATAGTCAAGCATGCCCTGAACAAGAATCCGTTGAATATATTTGCATATCTCTTGAAGAATATTTTTAATGAACTTTTGAAAATCAGGAAAGCGATCCATGCACTTGGACATTCCAAGTATGTTGGAATGTCTTGAAATTGTACTCAGTCATAGTCAACGACGCCCTGAACAAGAATCCGTTGGAAATATTTGCATATCGCTTAAGGAATATTTTTAATGAATTTTTGAAAATCAGGAAAGCGATCCATGCACTTAGGCAGTGACTTAACTTTTTCGTCAAAAAAGACCCCAAAAGTATCTTGGAATGTCTTGAAATTGTACACAGTCATAGTCAAGCATGCCCTGAACAAGAATCCGTTGAATATATTTGCATATCTCTTGAAGAATATTTTTAATGAATTTTTGAAAATCCGAAAAGCGATCCATGCACTTGGACATTCCAAGTATGTTGGAATGTCTTGAAATTGTACTCAGTCATAGTCAACGACGCCCTGAACAAGAATCAATTGAAAATATTTGCATATCTCTTAAGGAATATTTTTAATGAATTTTTGAAAATGAGGAAAGTCTGTGCACTTAGGCAGTGACTTAACTTTTTCGTCAAAAAAGACCCCAAAAGTATCTTGGAATGTCTTGAAATTGTACACAGTCATAGTCAAGCATGCCCTGAACAAGAATCCGTTGAATATATTTGCATATCTCTTGAAGAATATTTTTAATGAACTTTTGAAAATCAGGAAAGCGATCCATGCACTTGGACATTCCAAGTATGTTGGAATGTCTTGAAATTGTACTCAGTCATAGTCAACGACGCCCTGAACAAGAATCCGTTGAAAATATTTGCATATCGCTTAAGGAATATTTTTAATGAATTTTTGAAAATCAGGAAAGCGATCCATGCACTTAGGCAGTGACTTAACTTTTTTGTCAAAAAAGACCCCAAAAGTATCTTGGAATGTCTTGAAATTGTACACAGTCATAGTCAAGCATGCCCTGAACAAGAATCCGTTGAATATATTTGCATATCTCTTGAAGAATATTTTTAATGAATTTTTGAAAATCCGAAAAGCGATCCATGCACTTGGACATTCCAAGTATGTTGGAATGTCTTGAAATTGTACTCAGTCATAGTCAACGACGCCCTGAACAAGAATCAATTGAAAATATTTGCATATCTCTTAAGGAATATTTTTAATGAATTTTTGAAAATGAGGAAAGTCTGTGCACTTAGGCAGTGACTTAACTTTTTATTCAAAAAAGACCCCAAAAGTATCTTGGAATGTCTTGAAATTGTACACAGTCATAGTCAAGCATGCCCTGAACAAGAATCCATTGAATATATTTGCATATCTCTTGAAGAATATTTTTAATGAACTTTTGAAAATCAGGAAAGCGATCCATGCACTTGGACATTCCAAGTATGTTGGAATGTCTTGAAATTGTACTCAGTCATAGTCAACGACGCCCTGAACAAGAATCCGTTGCAAATATTTGCATATCGTTTAAGGAATATTTTTAAAGAATTTCTGAAAATCAGGAAAGCGATCCATGCACTTAGGCAGTGACTTAACTTTTTCGTCAAAAAAGACCCCAAAAGTATCTTGGAATGTCTTGAAATTGTACACAGTCATAGTCAAGCATGCCCTGAACAAGAATCCGTTGAATATATTTGCATATCTCTTGAAGAATATTTTTAATGAATTTTTGAAAATCCGGAAAGCGATCCATGCACTTGGACATTCCAAGTATGTTGGAATGTCTTGAAATTGTACTCGGTCATAGTCAACGACGCCCTGAACAAGAATCCATTGAAAATATTTGCATATCGCTTAAGGAATATTTTTAATGAATTTTTGAAAATGATGAAAGTCTGTGCACTTAGGCAGTGACTTAACTTTTTTGTCAAAAAAGACCCCGAAAGTATCTTGGAATGTCTTGAAATTGTACACAGTCATAGTCAAGCATGCCCTGAACAAGAATCCGTTGAATATATTTGCATATCTCTTGAAGAATATTTTTAATGAACTTTTGAAAATCAGGAAAGCGATCCATGTACTTGGAAATTCCAAGTATGTTGGAATGTCTTGAAATTGTACTCAGTCATAGTCAACGACGCCCTGAACAAGAATCCGTTGAAAATATTTGCATATCTCTTAAGGAATATTTTTAAAGAATTTCTGAAAATCAGGAAAGCGATCCATGCACTTAGGCAGTGACTTAACTTTTTCGTCAAAAAAGACCCCAAAAGTATCTTGGAATGTCTTGAAATTGTACACAGTCATAGTCAAGCATGCCCTGAACAAGAATCCGTTGAATATATTTGCATATCTCTTGAAGAATATTTTTAATGAATTTTTGAAAATCCGAAAAGCGATCCATGCACTTGGACATTCCAAGTATGTTGGAATGTCTTGAAATTGTACTCGGTCATAGTCAACGACGCCCTGAACAAGAATCCATTGAAAATATTTGCATATCTCTTAAGGAATATTTTTAATGAATTTTTGAAAATGATGAAAGTCTGTGCACTTAGGCAGTGACTTAACTTTTTATCCAAAAAAGACCCCAAAGGTATCTTGGAATGTCTTGAAATTGTACACAGTCATAGTCAAGCATGCCCTGAACAAGAATCCGTTGAATATATTTGCATATCTCTTGAAGAATATTTTTAATGAACTTTTGAAAATCAGGAAAGCGATCCATGCACTTGGACATTCCAAGTATGTTGGAATGTCTTGAAATTGTACTCAGTCATAGTCAACGACGCCCTGAACAAGAATCCCTTGAAAATATTTGCATATCGCTTAAGGAATATTTTTAATGAATTTTTGAAAATCAGGAAAGCGATCCATGCACTTAGGCAGTGACTTAACTTTTTTGTCAAAAAAGACCCCAAAAGTATCTTGGAATGTCTTGAAATTGTACACAGTCATAGTCAAGCATGCCCTGAACAAGAATCCGTTGAATATATTTGCATATCTCTTGAAGAATATTTTTAATGAATTTTTGAAAATCCGAAAAGCGATCCATGCACTTGGACATTCCAAGTATGTTGGAATGTCTTGAAATTGTACTCAGTCATAGTCAACGACGCCCTGAACAAGAATCAATTGAAAATATTTGCATATCTCTTAAGGAATATTTTTAATGAATTTTTGAAAATGAGGAAAGTCTGTGCACTTAGGCAGTGACTTAACTTTTTATTCAAAAAAGACCCCAAAAGTATCTTGGAATGTCTTGAAATTGTACACAGTCATAGTCAAGCATGCCCTGAACAAGAATCCGTTGAATATATTTGCATATCTCTTGAAGAATATTTTTAATGAACTTTTGAAAATCAGGAAAGCGATCCATGCACTTGGACATTCCAAGTATGTTGGAATGTCTTGAAATTGTACTCAGTCATAGTCAACGACGCCCTGAACAAGAATCCGTTGAAAATATTTGCATATCGTTTAAGGAATATTTTTAAAGAATTTCTGAAAATCAGGAAAGCGATCCATGCACTTAGGCAGTGACTTAACTTTTTCGTCAAAAAAGACCCCAAAAGTATCTTGGAATGTCTTGAAATTGCACACAGTCATAGTCAAGCATGCCCTGAACAAGAATCCGTTGAATATATTTGCATATCTCTTGAAGAATATTTTTAATGAATTTTTGAAAATCCGGAAAGCGATCCATGCACTTGGACATTCCAAGTATGTTGGAATGTCTTGAAATTGTACTCAGTCATAGTCAACAACGCCCTGAACAAGAATCCATTGAAAATATTTGCATATCTCTTAAGGAATATTTTTAATGAATTTTTGAAAATGAGGAAAGTCTGTGCACTTAGGCAGTGACTTAACTTTTTATTCAAAAAAGACCCCAAAAGTATCTTGGAATGTCTTGAAATTGTACACAGTCATAGTCAAGCATGCCCTGAACAAGAATCCGTTGAATATATTTGCATATCTCTTGAAGAATATTTTTAATGAACTTTTGAAAATCAGGAAAGCGATCCATGCACTTGGACATTCCAAGTATGTTGGAATGTTTTGAAATTGTACTCAGTCATAGTCAACGACGCCCTGAACAAGAATCCGTTGAAAATATTTGCATATCGCTTAAGGAATATTTTTAATGAATTTTTGAAAATCAGAAAAGCGATCCATGCACTTAGGCAGTGACTTAACTTTTTTGTCAAAAAAGACCCCAAAAGTATCTTGGAATGTCTTGAAATTGTACACAGTCATAGTCAAGCATGCCCTGAACAAGAATCCGTTGAATATATTTGCATATCTCTTGAAGAATATTTTTAATGAATTTTTGAAAATCCGAAAAGCGATCCATGCACTTGGACATTCCAAGTATGTTGGAATGTCTTGAAATTGTACTCAGTCATAGTCAACGACGCCCTGAACAAGAATCAATTGAAAATATTTGCATATCTCTTAAGGAATATTTTTAATGAATTTTTGAAAATGAGGAAAGTCTGTGCACTTAGGCAGTGACTTAACTTTTTATTCAAAAAAGACCCCAAAAGTATCCTGGAATGTCTTGAAATTGTACACAGTCATAGTCAAGCATGCCCTGAACAAGAATCCGTTGAATATATTTGCATATCTCTTGAAGAATATTTTTAATGAACTTTTGAAAATCAGGAAAGCGATCCATGCACTTGGACATTCCAAGTATGTTGGAATGTCTTGAAATTGTACTCAGTCATAGTCAACGACGCCCTGAACAAGAATCCGTTGAAAATATTTGCATATCGTTTAAGGAATATTTTTAAAGAATTTCTGAAAATCAGGAAAGCGATCCATGCACTTAGGCAGTGACTTAACTTTTTCGTCAAAAAAGACCCCAAAAGTATCTTGGAATGTCTTGAAATTGTACACAGTCATAGTCAAGCATGCCCTGAACAAGAATCCGTTGAATATATTTGCATATCTCTTGAAGAATATTTTTAATGAACTTTTGAAAATCAGGAAAGCGATCCATGCACTTGGACATTCCAAGTATGTTGGAATGTCTTGAAATTGTACTCAGTCATAGTCAACGACGCCCTGAACAAGAATCCGTTGAAAATATTTGCATATCGCTTAAGGAATATTTTTAATGAATTTTTGAAAATCAGGAAAGCGATCCAAGCACTTAGGCAGTGACTTAACTTTTTTGTCAAAAAAGACCCCAAAAGTATCTTGGAATGTCTTGAAATTGTACACAGTCATAGTCAAGCATGCCCTGAACAAGAATCCGTTGAATATATTTGCATATCTCTTGAAGAATATTTTTAATGAATTTTTGAAAATCCGAAAAGCGATCCATGCACTTGGACATTCCAAGTATGTTGGAATGTCTTGAAATTGTACTCAGTCATAGTCAACGACGCCCTGAACAAGAATCAATTGAAAATATTTGCATATCTCTTAAGGAATATTTTTAATGAATTTTTGAAAATGAGGAAAGTCTGTGCACTTAGGCAGTGACTTAACTTTTTATTCAAAAAAGACCCCAAAAGTATCTTGGAATGTCTTGAAATTGTACACAGTCATAGTCAAGCATGCCCTGAACAAGAATCCGTTGAATATATTTGCATATCTCTTGAAGAATATTTTTAATGAACTTTTGAAAATCAGGAAAGCGATCCATGCACTTGGACATTCCAAGTATGTTGGAATGTCTTGAAATTGTACTCAGTCATAGTCAACGACGCCCTGAACAAGAATCCGTTGAAAATATTTGCATATCGTTTAAGGAATATTTTTAAAGAATTTCTGAAAATCAGGAAAGCGATCCATGCACTTAGGCAGTGACTTAACTTTTTCGTCAAAAAAGACCCCAAAAGTATCTTGGAATGTCTTGAAATTGTACACAGTCATAGTCAAGCATGCCCTGAACAAGAATCCGTTGAATATATTTGCATATCTCTTGAAGAATATTTTTAATGAATTTTTGAAAATCAGGAAAGCGATCCATGCACTTGGACATTCCAAGTATGTTGGAATGTTTTGAAATTGTACTCAGTCATAGTCAACGACGCCCTGAACAAGAATCCGTTGAAAATATTTGCATATCGCTTAAGGAATATTTTTAATGAATTTTTGAAAATCAGAAAAGCGATCCATGCACTTAGGCAGTGACTTAACTTTTTTGTCAAAAAAGACCCCAAAAGTATCTTGGAATGTCTTGAAATTGTACACAGTCATAGTCAAGCATGCCCTGAACAAGAATCCGTTGAATATATTTGCATATCTCTTGAAGAATATTTTTAATGAATTTTTGAAAATCCGAAAAGCGATCCATGCACTTGGACATTCCAAGTATGTTGGAATGTCTTGAAATTGTACTCGGTCATAGTCAACGACGCCCTGAACAAGAATCAATTGAAAATATTTGCATATCTCTTAAGGAATATTTTTAATGAATTTTTGAAAATGAGGAAAGTCTGTGCACTTAGGCAGTGACTTAACTTTTTATTCAAAAAAGACCCCAAAAGTATCCTGGAATGTCTTGAAATTGTACACAGTCATAGTCAAGCATGCCCTGAACAAGAATCCGTTGAATATATTTGCATATCTCTTGAAGAATATTTTTAATGAACTTTTGAAAATCAGGAAAGCGATGCATGCACTTGGAAATTCCAAGTATGTTGGAATGTCTTGAAATTGTACTCAGTCATAGTCAACGACGCCCTGAACAAGAATCCGTTGAAAATATTTGCATATCGTTTAAGAAATATTTTTAAAGAATTTCTGAAAATCAGGAAAGCGATCCATGCACTTAGGCAGTGACTTAACTTTTTCGTCAAAAAAGACCGCAAAAGTATCTTGGAATGTCTTGAAATTGTACACAGTCATAGTCAAGCATGCCCTGAACAAGAATCCGTTGAATATATTTGCATATCTCTTGAAGAATATTTTTAATGAATTTTTGAAAATCCGAAAAGCGATCCATGCACTTGGACATTCCAAGTATGTTGGAATGTCTTGAAATTGTACTCGGTCATAGTCAACGACGCCCTGAACAAGAATCCGTTGAAAATATTTGCATATCTCTTAAGGAATATTTTTAATGAATTTTTGAAAATGAGGAAAGTCTGTGCACTTAGGCAGTGACTTAACTTTTTATTCAAAAAAGACCCCAAAAGTATCTTGGAATGTCTTGAAATTGTACACAGTCATAGTCAAGCATGCCCTGAACAAGAATCCGTTGAATATATTTGCATATCTCTTGAAGAATATTTTTAATGAACTTTTGAAAATCAGGAAAGCGATCCATGCACTTGGACATTCCAAGTATGTTGGAATGTCTTGAAATTGTACTCAGTCATAGTCAACGACGCCCTGAACAAGAATCCGTTGCAAATATTTGCATATCTTTTAAGGAATATTTTTAAAGAATTTCTGAAAATCAGGAAAGCGATCCATGCACTTAGGCAGTGACTTAACTTTTTCGTCAAAAAAGACCCCAAAAGTATCTTGGAATGTCTTGAAATTGTACACAGTCATAGTCAAGCATGCCCTGAACAAGAATCCGTTGAATATATTTGCATATCTCTTGAAGAATATTTTTAATGAATTTTTGAAAATCCGAAAAGCGATCCATGCACTTGGACATTCCAAATATGTTGGAATGTCTTGAAATTGTACTCAGTCATAGTCAACGACGCCCTGAACAAGAATCAATTGAAAATATTTGCATATCTCTTAAGGAATATTTTTAATGAATTTTTGAAAATGAGGAAAGTCTGTGCACTTAGGCAGTGACTTAACTTTTTATTCAAAAAAGACCCCAAAAGTATCTTGGAATGTCTTGAAATTGTACACAGTCATAGTCAAGCATGCCCTGAACAAGAATCCGTTGAATATATTTGCATATCTCTTGAAGAATATTTTTAATGAACTTTTGAAAATCAGGAAAGCGATCCATGCACTTGGACATTCCAAGTATGTTGGAATGTCTTGAAATTGTACTCAGTCATAGTCAACGACGCCCTGAACAAGAATCCGTTGAAAATATTTGCATATCGTTTAAGGAATATTTTTAAAGAATTTCTGAAAATCAGGAAAGCGATCCATGCACTTAGGCAGTGACTTAACTTTTTTGTCAAAAAAGACCCCAAAAGTATCTTGGAATGTCTTGAAATTGTACACAGTCATAGTCAAGCATGCCCTGAACAAGAATCCGTTGAATATATTTGCATATCTCTTGAAGAATATTTTTAATGAATTTTTGAAAATCCGAAAAGCGATCCATGCACTTGGACATTCCAAGTATGTTGGAATGTCTTGAAATTGTACTCGGTCATAGTCAACGACGCCCTGAACAAGAATCAATTGAAAATATTTGCATATCTCTTAAGGAATATTTTTAATGAATTTTTGAAAATGAGGAAAGTCTGTGCACTTAGGCAGTGACTTAACTTTTTATTCAAAAAAGACCCCAAAAGTATCCTGGAATGTCTTGAAATTGTACACAGTCATAGTCAAGCATGCCCTGAACAAGAATCCGTTGAATATATTTGCATATCTCTTGAAGAATATTTTTAATGAACTTTTGAAAATCAGGAAAGCGATCCATGCACTTGGAAATTCCAAGTATGTTGGAATGTCTTGAAATTGTACTCAGTCATAGTCAACGACGCCCTGAACAAGAATCCGTTGAAAATATTTGCATATCGTTTAAGAAATATTTTTAAAGAATTTCTGAAAATCAGGAAAGCGATCCATGCACTTAGGCAGTGACTTAACTTTTTCGTCAAAAAAGACCGCAAAAGTATCTTGGAATGTCTTGAAATTGTACACAGTCATAGTCAAGCATGCCCTGAACAAGAATCCGTTGAATATATTTGCATATCTCTTGAAGAATATTTTTAATGAATTTTTGAAAATCCGAAAAGCGATCCATGCACTTGGACATTCCAAGTATGTTGGAATGTCTTGAAATTGTACTCGGTCATAGTCAACGACGCCCTGAACAAGAATCCATTGAAAATATTTGCATATCTCTTAAGGAATATTTTTAATGAATTTTTGAAAATGAGGAAAGTCTGTGCACTTAGGCAGTGACTTAACTTTTTATTCAAAAAAGACCCCAAAAGTATCTTGGAATGTCTTGAAATTGTACACAGTCATAGTCAAGCATGCCCTGAACAAGAATCCGTTGAATATATTTGCATATCTCTTGAAGAATATTTTTAATGAACTTTTGAAAATCAGGAAAGCGATCCATGCACTTGGACATTCCAAGTATGTTGGAATGTCTTGAAATTGTACTCAGTCATAGTCAACGACGCCCTGAACAAGAATCCGTTGCAAATATTTGCATATCTTTTAAGGAATATTTTTAAAGAATTTCTGAAAATCAGGAAAGCGATCCATGCACTTAGGCAGTGACTTAACTTTTTCGTCAAAAAAGACCCCAAAAGTATCTTGGAATGTCTTGAAATTGTACACAGTCATAGTCAAGCATGCCCTGAACAAGAATCCGTTGAATATATTTGCATATCTCTTGAAGAATATTTTTAATGAATTTTTGAAAATCCGAAAAGCGATCCATGCACTTGGACATTCCAAGTATGTTGGAATGTCTTGAAATTGTACTCAGTCATAGTCAACGACGCCCTGAACAAGAATCAATTGAAAATATTTGCATATCTCTTAAGGAATATTTTTAATGAATTTTTGAAAATGAGGAAAGTCTGTGCACTTAGGCAGTGACTTAACTTTTTATTCAAAAAAGACCCCAAAAGTATCTTGGAATGTCTTGAAATTGTACACAGTCATAGTCAAGCATGCCCTGAACAAGAATCCGTTGAATATATTTGCATATCTCTTGAAGAATATTTTTAATGAACTTTTGAAAATCAGGAAAGCGATCCATGCACGTGGACATTCCAAGTATGTTGGAATGTCTTGAAATTGTACTCAGTCATAGTCAACGACGCCCTGAACAAGAATCCGTTGAAAATATTTGCATATCGTTTAAGGAATATTTTTAAAGAATTTCTGAAAATCAGGAAAGCGATCCATGCACTTAGGCAGTGACTTAACTTTTTTGTCAAAAAAGACCCCAAAAGTATCTTGGAATGTCTTGAAATTGTACACAGTCATAGTCAAGCATGCCCTGAACAAGAATCCGTTGAATATATTTGCATATCTCTTGAAGAATATTTTTAATGAATTTTTGAAAATCCGAAAAGCGATCCATGCACTTGGACATTCCAAGTATGTTGGAATGTCTTGAAATTGTACTCAGTCATAGTCAACGACGCCCTGAACAAGAATCAATTGAAAATATTTGCATATCTCTTAAGGAATATTTTTAATGAATTTTTGAAAATGAGGAAAGTCTGTGCACTTAGGCAGTGACTTAACTTTTTATTCAAAAAAGACCCCAAAAGTATCCTGGAATGTCTTGAAATTGTACACAGTCATAGTCAAGCATGCCCTGAACAAGAATCCGTTGAATATATTTGCATATCTCTTGAAGAATATTTTTAATGAACTTTTGAAAATCAGGAAAGCGATCCATGCACTTGGAAATTCCAAGTATGTTGGAATGTCTTGAAATTGTACTCAGTCATAGTCAACTACGCCCTGAACAAGAATCCGTTGAAAATATTTGCATATCGTTTAAGGAATATTTTTAAAGAATTTCTGAAAATCAGGAAAGCGATCCATGCACTTAGGCAGTGACTTAACTTTTTCGTCAAAAAAGACCCCAAAAGTATCTTGGAATGTCTTGAAATTGTACACAGTCATAGTCAAGCATGCCCTGAACAAGAATCCGTTGAATATATTTGCATATCTCCTGAAGAATATTTTTAATGAATTTTTGAAAATCCGAAAAGCGATCCATGCACTTGGACATTCCAAGTATGTTGGAATGTCTTGAAATTGTACTCGGTCATAGTCAACGACGCCCTGAACAAGAATCCATTGAAAATATTTGCATATCTCTTAAGGAATATTTTTAATGAATTTTTGAAAATGATGAAAGTCTGTGCACTTAGGCAGTGACTTAACTTTTTATCCAAAAAAGACCCCAAAGGTATCTTGGAATGTCTTGAAATTGTACACAGTCATAGTCAAGCATGCCCTGAACAAGAATCCGTTGAATATATTTGCATATCTCTTGAAGAATATTTTTAATGAACTTTTGAAAATCAGGAAAGCGATCCATGCACTTGGACATTCCAAGTATGTTGGAATGTCTTGAAATTGTACTCAGTCATAGTCAACGACGCCCTGAACAAGAATCCCTTGAAAATATTTGCATATCTCTTAAGGAATATTTTTAATGAATTTTTGAAAATCAGGAAAGCGATCCATGCACTTAGGCAGTGACTTAACTTTTTTGTCAAAAAAGACCCCAAAAGTATCTTGGAATGTCTTGAAATTGTACACAGTCATAGTCAAGCATGCCCTGAACAAGAATCCGTTGAATATATTTGCATATCTCTTGAAGAATATTTTTAATGAATTTTTGAAAATCCGAAAAGCGATCCATGCACTTGGACATTCCAAGTATGTTGGAATGTCTTGAAATTGTACTCAGTCATAGTCAACGACGCCCTGAACAAGAATCAATTGAAAATATTTGCATATCTCTTAAGGAATATTTTTAATGAATTTTTGAAAATGAGGAAAGTCTGTGCACTTAGGCAGTGACTTAACTTTTTATTCAAAAAAGACCCCAAAAGTATCTTGGAATGTCTTGAAATTGTACACAGTCATAGTCAAGCATGCCCTGAACAAGAATCCGTTGAATATATTTGCATATCTCTTGAAGAATATTTTTAATGAACTTTTGAAAATCAGGAAAGCGATCCATGCACTTGGACATTCCAAGTATGTTGGAATGTCTTGAAATTGTACTCAGTCATAGTCAACGACGCCCTGAACAAGAATCCGTTGCAAATATTTGCATATCGTTTAAGGAATATTTTTAAAGAATTTCTGAAAATCAGGAAAGCGATCCATGCACTTAGGCAGTGACTTAACTTTTTCGTCAAAAAAGACCCCAAAAGTATCTTGGAATGTCTTGAAATTGTACACAGTCATAGTCAAGCATGCCCTGAACAAGAATCCGTTGAATATATTTGCATATCTCTTGAAGAATATTTTTAATGAATTTTTGAAAATCCGAAAAGCGATCCATGCACTTGGACATTCCAAGTATGTTGGAATGTCTTGAAATTGTACTCAGTCATAGTCAACGACGCCCTGAACAAGAATCAATTGAAAATATTTGCATATCTCTTAAGGAATATTTTTAATGAATTTTTGAAAATGAGGAAAGTCTGTGCACTTAGGCAGTGACTTAACTTTTTATTCAAAAAAGACCCCAAAAGTATCTTGGAATGTCTTGAAATTGTACACAGTCATAGTCAAGCATGCCCTGAACAAGAATCCGTTGAATATATTTGCATATCTCTTGAAGAATATTTTTAATGAACTTTTGAAAATCAGGAAAGCGATCCATGCACTTGGACATTCCAAGTATGTTGGAATGTCTTGAAATTGTACTCAGTCATAGTCAACGACGCCCTGAACAAGAATCCGTTGAAAATATTTGCATATCGTTTAAGGAATATTTTTAAAGAATTTCTGAAAATCAGGAAAGCGATCCATGCACTTAGGCAGTGACTTAACTTTTTCGTCAAAAAAGACCCCAAAAGTATCTTGGAATGTCTTGAAATTGTACACAGTCATAGTCAAGCATGCCCTGAACAAGAATCCGTTGAATATATTTGCATATCTCTTGAAGAATATTTTTAATGAATTTTTGAAAATCAGGAAAGCGATCCATGCACTTGGACATTCCAAGTATGTTGGAATGTTTTGAAATTGTACTCAGTCATAGTCAACGACGCCCTGAACAAGAATCCGTTGAAAATATTTGCATATCGCTTAAGGAATATTTTTAATGAATTTTTGAAAATCAGAAAAGCGATCCATGCACTTAGGCAGTGACTTAACTTTTTTGTCAAAAAAGACCCCAAAAGTATCTTGGAATGTCTTGAAATTGTACACAGTCATAGTCAAGCATGCCCTGAACAAGAATCCGTTGAATATATTTGCATATCTCTTGAAGAATATTTTTAATGAATTTTTGAAAATCCGAAAAGCGATCCATGCACTTGGACATTCCAAGTATGTTGGAATGTCTTGAAATTGTACTCAGTCATAGTCAACGACGCCCTGAACAAGAATCAATTGAAAATATTTGCATATCTCTTAAGGAATATTTTTAATGAATTTTTGAAAATGAGGAAAGTCTGTGCACTTAGGCAGTGACTTAACTTTTTATTCAAAAAAGACCCCAAAAGTATCCTGGAATGTCTTGAAATTGTACACAGTCATAGTCAAGCATGCCCTGAACAAGAATCCGTTGAATATATTTGCATATCTCTTGAAGAATATTTTTAATGAACTTTTGAAAATCAGGAAAGCGATCCATGCACTTGGAAATTCCAAGTATGTTGGAATGTCTTGAAATTGTACTCAGTCATAGTCAACGACGCCCTGAACAAGAATCCGTTGAAAATATTTGCATATCGTTTAAGGAATATTTTTAAAGAATTTCTGAAAATCAGGAAAGCGATCCATGCACTTAGGCAGTGACTTAACTTTTTCGTCAAAAAAGACCCCAAAAGTATCTTGGAATGTCTTGAAATTGTACACAGTCATAGTCAAGCATGCCCTGAACAAGAATCCGTTGAATATATTTGCATATCTCTTGAAGAATATTTTTAATGAATTTTTGAAAATCCGAAAAGCGATCCATGCACTTGGACATTCCAAGTATGTTGGAATGTCTTGAAATTGTACTCGGTCATAGTCAACGACGCCCTGAACAAGAATCCATTGAAAATATTTGCATATCTCTTAAGGAATATTTTTAATGAATTTTTGAAAATGATGAAAGTCTGTGCACTTAGGCAGTGACTTAACTTTTTATCCAAAAAAGACCCCAAAGGTATCTTGGAATGTCTTGAAATTGTACACAGTCATAGTCAAGCATGCCCTGAACAAGAATCCGTTGAATATATTTGCATATCTCTTGAAGAATATTTTTAATGAACTTTTGAAAATCAGGAAAGCGATCCATGCACTTGGACATTCCAAGTATGTTGGAATGTCTTGAAATTGTACTCAGTCATAGTCAACGACGCCCTGAACAAGAATCCCTTGAAAATATTTGCATATCGCTTAAGGAATATTTTTAATGAATTTTTGAAAATCAGGAAAGCGATCCATGCACTTAGGCAGTGACTTAACTTTTTTGTCAAAAAAGACCCCAAAAGTATCTTGGAATGTCTTGAAATTGTACACAGTCATAGTCAAGCATGCCCTGAACAAGAATCCGTTGAATATATTTGCATATCTCTTGAAGAATATTTTTAATGAATTTTTGAAAATCCGAAAAGCGATCCATGCACTTGGACATTCCAAGTATGTTGGAATGTCTTGAAATTGTACTCAGTCATAGTCAACGACGCCCTGAACAAGAATCAATTGAAAATATTTGCATATCTCTTAAGGAATATTTTTAATGAATTTTTGAAAATGAGGAAAGTCTGTGCACTTAGGCAGTGACTTAACTTTTTATTCAAAAAAGACCCCAAAAGTATCTTGGAATGTCTTGAAATTGTACACAGTCATAGTCAAGCATGCCCTGAACAAGAATCCGTTGAATATATTTGCATATCTCTTGAAGAATATTTTTAATGAACTTTTGAAAATCAGGAAAGCGATCCATGCACTTGGACATTCCAAGTATGTTGGAATGTCTTGAAATTGTACTCAGTCATAGTCAACGACGCCCTGAACAAGAATCCGTTGAAAATATTTGCATATCGTTTAAGGAATATTTTTAAAGAATTTCTGAAAATCAGGAAAGCGATCCATGCACTTAGGCAGTGACTTAACTTTTTCGTCAAAAAAGACCCCAAAAGTATCTTGGAATGTCTTGAAATTGCACACAGTCATAGTCAAGCATGCCCTGAACAAGAATCCGATGAATATATTTGCATATCTCTTGAAGAATATTTTTAATGAACTTTTGAAAATCCGGAAAGCGATCCATGCACTTGGACATTCCAAGTATGTTGGAATGTCTTGAAATTGTACTCAGTCATAGTCAACAACGCCCTGAACAAGAATCCATTGAAAATATTTGCATATCTCTTAAGGAATATTTTTAATGAATTTTTGAAAATGAGGAAAGTCTGTGCACTTAGGCAGTGACTTAACTTTTTATTCAAAAAAGACCCCAAAAGTATCTTGGAATGTCTTGAAATTGTACACAGTCATAGTCAAGCATGCCCTGAACAAGAATCCGTTGAATATATTTGCATATCTCTTGAAGAATATTTTTAATGAACTTTTGAAAATCAGGAAAGCGATCCATGCACTTGGACATTCCAAGTATGTTGGAATGTTTTGAAATTGTACTCAGTCATAGTCAACGACGCCCTGAACAAGAATCCGTTGAAAATATTTGCATATCGCTTAAGGAATATTTTTAATGAATTTTTGAAAATCAGAAAAGCGATCCATGCACTTAGGCAGTGACTTAACTTTTTTGTCAAAAAAGACCCCAAAAGTATCTTGGAATGTCTTGAAATTGTACACAGTCATAGTCAAGCATGCCCTGAACAAGAATCCGTTGAATATATTTGCATATCTCTTGAAGAATATTTTTAATGAATTTTTGAAAATCCGAAAAGCGATCCATGCACTTGGACATTCCAAGTATGTTGGAATGTCTTGAAATTGTACTCAGTCATAGTCAACGACGCCCTGAACAAGAATCAATTGAAAATATTTGCATATCTCTTAAGGAATATGTTTAATGAATTTTTGAAAATGAGGAAAGTCTGTGCACTTAGGCAGTGACTTAACTTTTTATTCAAAAAAGACCCCAAAAGTATCCTGGAATGTCTTGAAATTGTACACAGTCATAGTCAAGCATGCCCTGAACAAGAATCCGTTGAATATATTTGCATATCTCTTGAAGAATATTTTTAATGAACTTTTGAAAATCAGGAAAGCGATCCATGCACTTGGACATTCCAAGTATGTTGGAATGTCTTGAAATTGTACTCAGTCATAGTCAACGACGCCCTGAACAAGAATCCGTTGAAAATATTTGCATATCGTTTAAGGAATATTTTTAAAGAATTTCTGAAAATCAGGAAAGCGATCCATGCACTTAGGCAGTGACTTAACTTTTTCGTCAAAAAAGACCCCAAAAGTATCTTGGAATGTCTTGAAATTGTACACAGTCATAGTCAAGCATGCCCTGAACAAGAATCCGTTGAATATATTTGCATATCTCTTGAAGAATATTTTTAATGAATTTTTGAAAATCCGGAAAGCGATCCATGCACTTGGACATTCCAAGTATGTTGGAATGTCTTGAAATTGTACTCAGTCATAGTCAACGACGCCCTGAACAAGAATCCGTTGAAAATATTTGCATATCGCTTAAGGAATATTTTTAATGAATTTTTGAAAATCAGGAAAGCGATCCATGCACTTAGGCAGTGACTTAACTTTTTTGTCAAAAAAGACCCCAAAAGTATCTTGGAATGTCTTGAAATTGTACACAGTCATAGTCAAGCATGCCCTGAACAAGAATCCGTTGAATATATTTGCATATCTCTTGAAGAATATTTTTAATGAATTTTTGAAAATCCGAAAAGCGATCCATGCACTTGGACATTCCAAGTATGTTGGAATGTCTTGAAATTGTACTCAGTCATAGTCAACGACGCCCTGAACAAGAATCAATTGAAAATATTTGCATATCTCTTAAGGAATATTTTTAATGAATTTTTGAAAATGATGAAAGTCTGTGCACTTAGGCAGTGACTTAACTTTTTATTCAAAAAAGACCCCAAAGGTATCTTGGAATGTCTTGAAATTGTACACAGTCATAGTCAAGCATGCCCTGAACAAGAATCCGTTGAATATATTTGCATATCTCTTGAAGAATATTTTTAATGAACTTTTGAAAATCAGGAAAGCGATCCATGCACTTGGACATTCCAAGTATGTTGGAATGTCTTGAAATTGTACTCAGTCATAGTCAACGACGCCCTGAACAAGAATCCGTTGAAAATATTTGCATATCGCTTAAGGAATATTTTTAATGAATTTTTGAAAATCAGGAAAGCGATCCATGCACTTAGGCAGTGACTTAACTTTTTTGTCAAAAAAGACCCCAAAAGTATCTTGGAATGTCTTGAAATTGTACACAGTCATAGTCAAGCATGCCCTGAACAAGAATCCGTTGAATATATTTGCATATCTCTTGAAGAATATTTTTAATGAATTTTTGAAAATCCGAAAAGCGATCCATGCACTTGGACATTCCAAGTATGTTGGAATGTCTTGAAATTGTACTCAGTCATAGTCAACGACGCCCTGAACAAGAATCAATTGAAAATATTTGCATATCTCTTAAGGAATATTTTTAATGAATTTTTGAAAATGAGGAAAGTCTGTGCACTTAGGCAGTGACTTAACTTTTTATTCAAAAAAGAGCCCAAAAGTATCTTGGAATGTCTTGAAATTGTACACAGTCATAGTCAAGCATGCCCTGAACAAGAATCCGTTGAATATATTTGCATATCTCTTGAAGAATATTTTTAATGAACTTTTGAAAATCAGGAAAGCGATCCATGCACTTGGACATTCCAAGTATGTTGGAATGTCTTGAAATTGTACTCAGTCATAGTCAACGACGCCCTGAACAAGAATCCGTTGAAAATATTTGCATATCGTTTAAGGAATATTTTTAAAGAATTTCTGAAAATCAGGAAAGCGATCCATGCACTTAGGCAGTGACTTAACTTTTTCGTCAAAAAAGACCCCAAAAGTATCTTGGAATGTCTTGAAATTGTACACAGTCATAGTCAAGCATGCCCTGAACAAGAATCCGTTGAATATATTTGCATATCTCTTGAAGAATATTTTTAATGAATTTTTGAAAATCCGAAAAGCGATCCATGCACTTGGACATTCCAAGTATGTTGGAATGTCTTGAAATTGTACTCAGTCATAGTCAACGACGCCCTGAACAAGAATCAATTGAAAATATTTGCATATCTCTTAAGGAATATTTTTAATGAATTTTTGAAAATGAGGAAAGTCTGTGCACTTAGGCAGTGACTTAACTTTTTATTCAAAAAAGACCCCAAAAGTATCTTGGAATGTCTTGAAATTGTACACAGTCATAGTCAAGCATGCCCTGAACAAGAATCCGTTGAATATATTTGCATATCTCTTGAAGAATATTTTTAATGAACTTTTGAAAATCAGGAAAGCGATCCATGCACTTGGACATTCCAAGTATGTTGGAATGTCTTGAAATTGTACTCGGTCATAGTCAACGACGCTCTGAACAAGAATCCGTTGAAAATATTTGCATATCGCTTAAGGAATATTTTTAAAGAATTTCTGAAAATCAGGAAAGCGATCCATGCACTTAGGCAGTGACTTAACTTTTTCGTCAAAAAAGACCCCAAAAGTATCTTGGAATGTCTTGAAATTGTACACAGTCGTAGTCAAGCATGCCCTGAACAAGAATCCGTTGAATATATTTGCATATCTCTTGAAGAATATTTTTAATGAATTTTTGAAAATCCGGAAAGCGATCCATGCACTTCGACATTCCAAGTATGTTGGAATGTCTTGAAATTGTACTCAGTCATAGTCAACGACGCCCTGAACAAGAATCAATTGAAAATATTTGCCTATCTCTTAAGGAATATTTTTAATGAATTTTTGAAAATGATGAAAGTCTGTGCACTTAGGCAGTGACTTAACTTTTTATTCAAAAAAGACCCCAAAAGTATCTTGGAATGTCTTGAAATTGTACACAGTCATAGTCAAGCATGCCCTGAACAAGAATCCGTTGAATATATTTGCATATCTCTTGAAGAATATTTTTAATGAACTTTTGAAAATCAGGAAAGCGATCCATGCACTTGGACATTCCAAGTATGTTGGAATGTCTTGAAATTGTACTCAGTCATAGTCAACGACGCCCTGAACAAGAATCCGTTGAAAATATTTGAATATCGCTTAAGGAATATTTTTAATGAATTTTTGAAAATCAGGAAAGCGATCCATGCACTTAGGCAGTGACTTAACTTTTTTGTCAAAAAAGACCCCAAAAGTATCTTGGAATGTCTTGAAATTGTACACAGTCATAGTCAAGCATGCCCTGAACAAGAATCCGTTGAATATATTTGCATATCTCTTGAAGAATATTTTTAATGAATTTTTGAAAATCCGAAAAGCGATCCATGCACTTGGACATTCCAAGTATGTTGGAATGTCTTGAAATTGTACTCAGTCATAGTCAACGACGCCCTGAACAAGAATCAATTGAAAATATTTGCATATCTCTTAAGGAATATTTTTAATGAATTTTTGAAAATGATGAAAGTCTGTGCACTTAGGCAGTGACTTAACTTTTTATTCAAAAAAGACCCCAAAAGTATCTTGGAATGTCTTGAAATTGTACACAGTCATAGTCAAGCATGCCCTGAACAAGAATCCGTTGAATATATTTGCATATCTCTTGAAGAATATTTTTAATGAACTTTTGAAAATCAGGAAAGCGATCCATGCACTTTGACATTCCAAGTATGTTGGAATGTCTTGAAATTGTACTCAGTCATAGTCAACGACGCCCTGAACAAGAATCCGTTGAAAATATTTGCATATCGCTTAAGGAATATTTTTAATGAATTTTTGAAAATCAGGAAAGCGATCCATGCACTTAGGCAGTGACTTAACTTTTTTGTCAAAAAAGACCCCAAAAGTATCTTGGAATGTCTTGAAATTGTACACAGTCATAGTCAAGCATGCCCTGGACAAGAATCCGTTGAATATATTTGCATATCTCTTGAAGAATATTTTTAATGAATTTTTGAAAATCCGAAAAGCGATCCATGCACTTGGACATTCCAAGTATGTTGGAATGTCTTGAAATTGTACTCAGTCATAGTCAACGACGCCCTGAACAAGAATCAATTGAAAATATTTGCATATCTCTTAAGGAATATTTTTAATGAATTTTTGAAAATGAGGAAAGTCTGTGCACTTAGGCAGTGACTTAACTTTTTATTCAAAAAAGACCCCAAAAGTATCTTGGAATGTCTTGAAATTGTACACAGTCATAGTCAAGCATGCCCTGAACAAGAATCCGTTGAATATATTTGCATATCTCTTGAAGAATATTTTTAATGAACTTTTGAAAATCAGGAAAGCGATCCATGCACTTGGACATTCCAAGTATGTTGGAATGTCTTGAAATTGTACTCGGTCATAGTCAACGACGCCCTGAACAAGAATCCCTTGAAAATATTTGCATATCGCTTAAGGAATATTTTTAATGAATTTTTGAAAATCAGGAAAGCGATCCATGCACTTAGGCAGTGACTTAACTTTTTTGTCAAAAAAGACCCCAAAAGTATCTTGGAATGTCTTGAAATTGTACACAGTCATAGTCAAGCATGCCCTGAACAAGAATCCGTTGAATATATTTGCATATCTCTTGAAGAATATTTTTAATGAATTTTTGAAAATCCGAAAAGCGATCCATGCACTTGGACATTCCAAGTATGTTGGAATGTCTTGAAATTGTACTCAGTCATAGTCAACGACGCCCTGAACAAGAATCAATTGAAAATATTTGCATATCTCTTAAGGAATATTTTTAATGAATTTTTGAAAATGAGGAAAGTCTGTGCACTTAGGCAGTGACTTAACTTTTTATTCAAAAAAGACCCCAAAAGTATCTTGGAATGTCTTGAAATTGTACACAGTCATAGTCAAGCATGCCCTGAACAAGAATCCGTTGAATATATTTGCATATCTCTTGAAGAATATTTTTAATGAACTTTTGAAAATCAGGAAAGCGATCCATGCACTTGGACATTCCAAGTATGTTGGAATGTCTTGAAATTGTACTCAGTCATAGTCAACGACGCCCTGAACAAGAATCCGTTGAAAATATTTGCATATCGTTTAAGGAATATTTTTAAAGAATTTCTGAAAATCAGGAAAGCGATCCATGCACTTAGGCAGTGACTTAACTTTTTCGTCAAAAAAGACCCCAAAAGTATCTTGGAATGTCTTGAAATTGCACACAGTCATAGTCAAGCATGCCCTGAACAAGAATCCGATGAATATATTTGCATATCTCTTGAAGAATATTTTTAATGAACTTTTGAAAATCCGGAAAGCGATCCATGCACTTGGACATTCCAAGTATGTTGGAATGTCTTGAAATTGTACTCAGTCATAGTCAACAACGCCCTGAACAAGAATCCATTGAAAATATTTGCATATCTCTTAAGGAATATTTTTAATGAATTTTTGAAAATGAGGAAAGTCTGTGCACTTAGGCAGTGACTTAACTTTTTATTCAAAAAAGACCCCAAAAGTATCTTGGAATGTCTTGAAATTGTACACAGTCATAGTCAAGCATGCCCTGAACAAGAATCCGTTGAATATATTTGCATATCTCTTGAAGAATATTTTTAATGAACTTTTGAAAATCAGGAAAGCGATCCATGCACTTGGACATTCCAAGTATGTTGGAATGTTTTGAAATTGTACTCAGTCATAGTCAACGACGCCCTGAACAAGAATCCGTTGAAAATATTTGCATATCGCTTAAGGAATATTTTTAATGAATTTTTGAAAATCAGAAAAGCGATCCATGCACTTAGGCAGTGACTTAACTTTTTTGTCAAAAAAGACCCCAAAAGTATCTTGGAATGTCTTGAAATTGTACACAGTCATAGTCAAGCATGCCCTGAACAAGAATCCGTTGAATATATTTGCATATCTCTTGAAGAATATTTTTAATGAATTTTTGAAAATCCGAAAAGCGATCCATGCACTTGGACATTCCAAGTATGTTGGAATGTCTTGAAATTGTACTCAGTCATAGTCAACGACGCCCTGAACAAGAATCAATTGAAAATATTTGCATATCTCTTAAGGAATATGTTTAATGAATTTTTGAAAATGAGGAAAGTCTGTGCACTTAGGCAGTGACTTAACTTTTTATTCAAAAAAGACCCCAAAAGTATCCTGGAATGTCTTGAAATTGTACACAGTCATAGTCAAGCATGCCCTGAACAAGAATCCGTTGAATATATTTGCATATCTCTTGAAGAATATTTTTAATGAACTTTTGAAAATCAGGAAAGCGATCCATGCACTTGGACATTCCAAGTATGTTGGAATGTCTTGAAATTGTACTCAGTCATAGTCAACGACGCCCTGAACAAGAATCCGTTGAAAATATTTGCATATCGTTTAAGGAATATTTTTAAAGAATTTCTGAAAATCAGGAAAGCGATCCATGCACTTAGGCAGTGACTTAACTTTTTCGTCAAAAAAGACCCCAAAAGTATCTTGGAATGTCTTGAAATTGTACACAGTCATAGTCAAGCATGCCCTGAACAAGAATCCGTTGAATATATTTGCATATCTCTTGAAGAATATTTTTAATGAATTTTTGAAAATCCGGAAAGCGATCCATGCACTTGGACATTCCAAGTATGTTGGAATGTCTTGAAATTGTACTCAGTCATAGTCAACGACGCCCTGAACAAGAATCCGTTGAAAATATTTGCATATCGCTTAAGGAATATTTTTAATGAATTTTTGAAAATCAGGAAAGCGATCCATGCACTTAGGCAGTGACTTAACTTTTTTGTCAAAAAAGACCCCAAAAGTATCTTGGAATGTCTTGAAATTGTACACAGTCATAGTCAAGCATGCCCTGAACAAGAATCCGTTGAATATATTTGCATATCTCTTGAAGAATATTTTTAATGAATTTTTGAAAATCCGAAAAGCGATCCATGCACTTGGACATTCCAAGTATGTTGGAATGTCTTGAAATTGTACTCAGTCATAGTCAACGACGCCCTGAACAAGAATCAATTGAAAATATTTGCATATCTCTTAAGGAATATTTTTAATGAATTTTTGAAAATGATGAAAGTCTGTGCACTTAGGCAGTGACTTAACTTTTTATTCAAAAAAGACCCCAAAGGTATCTTGGAATGTCTTGAAATTGTACACAGTCATAGTCAAGCATGCCCTGAACAAGAATCCGTTGAATATATTTGCATATCTCTTGAAGAATATTTTTAATGAACTTTTGAAAATCAGGAAAGCGATCCATGCACTTGGACATTCCAAGTATGTTGGAATGTCTTGAAATTGTACTCAGTCATAGTCAACGACGCCCTGAACAAGAATCCGTTGAAAATATTTGCATATCGCTTAAGGAATATTTTTAATGAATTTTTGAAAATCAGGAAAGCGATCCATGCACTTAGGCAGTGACTTAACTTTTTTGTCAAAAAAGACCCCAAAAGTATCTTGGAATGTCTTGAAATTGTACACAGTCATAGTCAAGCATGCCCTGAACAAGAATCCGTTGAATATATTTGCATATCTCTTGAAGAATATTTTTAATGAATTTTTGAAAATCCGAAAAGCGATCCATGCACTTGGACATTCCAAGTATGTTGGAATGTCTTGAAATTGTACTCAGTCATAGTCAACGACGCCCTGAACAAGAATCAATTGAAAATATTTGCATATCTCTTAAGGAATATTTTTAATGAATTTTTGAAAATGAGGAAAGTCTGTGCACTTAGGCAGTGACTTAACTTTTTATTCAAAAAAGAGCCCAAAAGTATCTTGGAATGTCTTGAAATTGTACACAGTCATAGTCAAGCATGCCCTGAACAAGAATCCGTTGAATATATTTGCATATCTCTTGAAGAATATTTTTAATGAACTTTTGAAAATCAGGAAAGCGATCCATGCACTTGGACATTCCAAGTATGTTGGAATGTCTTGAAATTGTACTCAGTCATAGTCAACGACGCCCTGAACAAGAATCCGTTGAAAATATTTGCATATCGTTTAAGGAATATTTTTAAAGAATTTCTGAAAATCAGGAAAGCGATCCATGCACTTAGGCAGTGACTTAACTTTTTCGTCAAAAAAGACCCCAAAAGTATCTTGGAATGTCTTGAAATTGTACACAGTCATAGTCAAGCATGCCCTGAACAAGAATCCGTTGAATATATTTGCATATCTCTTGAAGAATATTTTTAATGAATTTTTGAAAATCCGGAAAGCGATCCATGCACTTGGACATTCCAAGTATGTTGGAATGTCTTGAAATTGTACTCAGTCATAGTCAACGACGCCCTGAACAAGAATCCGTTGAAAATATTTGCATATCGCTTAAGGAATATTTTTAATGAATTTTTGAAAATCAGGAAAGCGATCCATGCACTTAGGCAGTGACTTAACTTTTTTGTCAAAAAAGACCCCAAAAGTATCTTGGAATGTCTTGAAATTGTACACAGTCATAGTCAAGCATGCCCTGAACAAGAATCCGTTGAATATATTTGCATATCTCTTGAAGAATATTTTTAATGAATTTTTGAAAATCCGAAAAGCGATCCATGCACTTGGACATTCCAAGTATGTTGGAATGTCTTGAAATTGTACTCAGTCATAGTCAACGACGCCCTGAACAAGAATCAATTGAAAATATTTGCATATCTCTTAAGGAATATTTTTAATGAATTTTTGAAAATGAGGAAAGTCTGTGCACTTAGGCAGTGACTTAACTTTTTATTCAAAAAAGACCCCAAAAGTATCTTGGAATGTCTTGAAATTGTACACAGTCATAGTCAAGCATGCCCTGAACAAGAATCCGTTGAATATATTTGCATATCTCTTGAAGAATATTTTTAATGAACTTTTGAAAATCAGGAAAGCGATCCATGCACTTGGACATTCCAAGTATGTTGGAATGTCTTGAAATTGTACTCAGTCATAGTCAACGACGCCCTGAACAAGAATCCGTTGAAAATATTTGCATATCGTTTAAGGAATATTTTTAAAGAATTTCTGAAAATCAGGAAAGCGATCCATGCACTTAGGCAGTGACTTAACTTTTTCGTCAAAAAAGACCCCAAAAGTATCTTGGAATGTCTTGAAATTGTACACAGTCATAGTCAAGCATGCCCTGAACAAGAATCCGTTGAATATATTTGCATATCTCTTGAAGAATATTTTTAATGAATTTTTGAAAATCCGGAAAGCGATCCATGCACTTGGACATTCCAAGTATGTTGGAATGTCTTGAAATTGTACTCGGTCATAGTCAACGACGCCCTGAACAAGAATCCATTGAAAATATTTGCATATCTCTTAAGGAATATTTTTAATGAATTTTTGAAAATGATGAAAGTCTGTGCACTTAGGCAGTGACTTAACTTTTTATTCAAAAAAGACCCCAAAGGTATCTTGGAATGTCTTGAAATTGTACACAGTCATAGTCAAGCATGCCCTGAACAAGAATCCGTTGAATATATTTGCATATCTCTTGAAGAATATTTTTAATGAACTTTTGAAAATCAGGAAAGCGATCCATGCACTTGGACATTCCAAGTATGTTGGAATGTCTTGAAATTGTACTCAGTCATAGTCAACGACGCCCTGAACAAGAATCCGTTGAAAATATTTGCACATCGCTTAAGGAATATTTTTAATGAATTTTTGAAAATCAGGAAAGCGATCCATGCACTTAGGCAGTGACTTAACTTTTTTGTCAAAAAAGACCCCAAAAGTATCTTGGAATGTCTTGAAATTGTACACAGTCATAGTCAAGCATGCCCTGAACAAGAATCCGTTGAATATATTTGCATATCTCTTGAAGAATATTTTTAATGAATTTTTGAAAATCCGAAAAGCGATCCATGCACTTGGACATTCCAAGTATGTTGGAATGTCTTGAAATTGTACTCAGTCATAGTCAACGACGCCCTGAACAAGAATCAATTGAAAATATTTGCATATCTCTTAAGGAATATTTTTAATGAATTTTTGAAAATGAGGAAAGTCTGTGCACTTAGGCAGTGACTTAACTTTTTATTCAAAAAAGACCCCAAAAGTATCTTGGAATGTCTTGAAATTGTACACAGTCATAGTCAAGCATGCCCTGAACAAGAATCCATTGAATATATTTGCATATCTCTTGAAGAATATTTTTAATGAACTTTTGAAAATCAGGAAAGCGATCCATGCACTTGGACATTCCAAGTATGTTGGAATGTCTTGAAATTGTACTCAGTCATAGTCAACGACGCCCTGAACAAGAATCCGTTGAAAATATTTGCATATCGTTTAAGGAATATTTTTAAAGAATTTCTGAAAATCAGGAAAGCGATCCATGCACTTAGGCAGTGACTTAACTTTTTCGTCAAAAAAGACCCCAAAAGTATCTTGGAATGTCTTGAAATTGTACACAGTCATAGTCAAGAATGCCCTGAACAAGAATCCGTTGAATATATTTGCATATCTCTTGAAGAATATTTTTAATGAATTTTTGAAAATCCGGAAAGCGATCCATGCACTTGGACATTCCAAGTATGTTGGAATGTCTTGAAATTGTACTCGGTCATAGTCAACGACGCCCTGAACAAGAATCCATTGAAAATATTTGCATATCTCTTAAGGAATATTTTTAATGAATTTTTGAAAATGATGAAAGTCTGTGCACTTAGGCAGTGACTTAACTTTTTATTCAAAAAAGACCCCAAAGGTATCTTGGAATGTCTTGAAATTGTACACAGTCATAGTCAAGCATGCCCTGAACAAGAATCCGTTGAATATATTTGCATATCTCTTGAAGAATATTTTTAATGAACTTTTGAATATCAGGAAAGCGATCCATGCACTTGGACATTCCAAGTATGTTGGAATGTCTTGAAATTGTACTCAGTCATAGTCAACGACGCCCTGAACAAGAATCCGTTGAAAATATTTGCATATCGCTTAAGGAATATTTTTAATGAATTTCTGAAAATGAGGAAAGCGATCCATGCACTTAGGCAGTGACTTAACTTTTTTGTCAAAAAAGACCCCAAAAGTATCTTGGAATGTCTTGAAATTGTACACAGTCATAGTCAAGCATGCCCTGAACAAGAATCCGTTGAATATATTTGCATATCTCTTGAAGAATATTTTTAATGAATTTTTGAAAATCCGGAAAGCGATCCATGCACTTGGACATTCCAAGTATGTTGGAATGTCTTGAAATTGTACTCGGTCATAGTCAACGACGCCCTGAACAAGAATCCATTGAAAATATTTGCATATCTCTTAAGGAATATTTTTAATGAATTTTTGAAAATGATGAAAGTCTGTGCACTTAGGCAGTGACTTAACTTTTTTGTCAAAAAAGACCCCAAAAGTATCTTGGAATGTCTTGAAATTGTACACAGTCATAGTCAAGCATGCCCTGAACAAGAATATGTTGAATATATTTGCATATCTCTTGAATAATATTTTTAATGAATTTTTGAAAATCCGAAAAGCGATCCATGCACTTGGACATTCCAAGTATGTTGGAATGTCTTGAAATTGTACTCAGTCATAGTCAACGACTCCCTGAACAAGAATCCGTTGAAAATATTTGCGTATAGTTTAAGGAATATTTTTAAAGAATTTCTGAAAATCAGGAAAGCGATCCATGCACTTAGGCAGTGACTTAACTTTTTCGTCAAAAAAGACCCCAAAAGTATCTTGGAATGTCTTGAAATTGTACACAGTCATAGTCAAGAATGCCCTGAACAAGAATCCGTTGAATATATTTGCATATCTCTTGAAGAATATTTTTAATGAATTTTTGAAAATCCGGAAAGCGATCCATGCACTTGGACATTCCAAGTATGTTGGAATGTCTTGAAATTGTACTCGGTCATAGTCAACGACGCCCTGAACAAGAATCCATTGAAAATATTTGCATATCTCTTAAGGAATATTTTTAATGAATTTTTGAAAATGATGAAAGTCTGTGCACTTAGGCAGTGACTTAACTTTTTATTCAAAAAAGACCCCAAAAGTATCTTGGAATGTCTTGAAATTGTACACAGTCATAGTCAAGCATGCCCTGAACAAGAATATGTTGAATATATTTGCATATCTCTTGAATAATATTTTTAATGAATTTTTGAAAATCCGAAAAGCGATCCATGCACTTGGACATTCCAAGTATGTTGGAATGTCTTGAAATTGTACTCAGTCATAGTCAACGACTCCCTGAACAAGAATCCGTTGAAAATATTTGCGTATAGTTTAAGGAATATTTTTAAAGAATTTCTGAAAATCAGGAAAGCGATCCATGCACTTAGGCAGTGACTTAACTTTTTCGTCAAAAAAGACCCCAAAAGTATCTTGGAATGTCTTGAAATTGTACACAGTCATAGTCAAGAATGCCCTGAACAAGAATCCGTTGAATATATTTGCATATCTCTTGAAGAATATTTTTAATGAATTTTTGAAAATCCGGAAAGCGATCCATGCACTTGGACATTCCAAGTATGTTGGAATGTCTTGAAATTGTACTCGGTCATAGTCAACGACGCCCTGAACAAGAATCCATTGAAAATATTTGCATATCTCTTAAGGAATATTTTTAATGAATTTTTGAAAATGATGAAAGTCTGTGCACTTAGGCAGTGACTTAACTTTTTATTCAAAAAAGACCCCAAAGGTATCTTGGAATGTCTTGAAATTGTACACAGTCATAGTCAAGCATGCCCTGAACAAGAATCCGTTGAATATATTTGCATATCTCTTGAAGAATATTTTTAATGAACTTTTGAAAATCAGGAAAGCGATCCATGCACTTGGACATTCCAAGTATGTTGGAATGTCTTGAAATTGTACTCAGTCATAGTCAACGACGCCCTGAAAAAGAATCCGTTGAAAATATTTGCATATCGCTTAAGGAATATTTTTAATTAATTTTTGAAAATCAGGAAAGTGATCCATGCACTTAGGCAGTGACTTAACTTTTTTGTCAAAAAAGACCCCAAAAGTATCTTGGAATGTCTTGAAATTGTACACAGTCATAGTCAAGCATGCCCTGAACAAGAATCCGTTGAATATATTTGCATATCTCTTGAAGAATATTTTTAATGAATTTTTGAAAATCCGAAAAGC
Organism: Microchirus variegatus; assembly: GCF_963457635.1. NCBI lineage: Eukaryota > Metazoa > Chordata > Actinopteri > Pleuronectiformes > Soleidae > Microchirus > Microchirus variegatus. The sequence goes on along the minus strand of NW_028154691.1, from coordinate 167,089 downwards.
GATCCATGCACTTGGACATTCAAAGTATGTTGGAATGTCTTGAAATTGTACTCAGTCATAGTCAACGACGCCCTGAACAAGAATCAATTGAAAATATTTGCATATCTCTTAAGGAATATTTTTAATGAATTTTTGAAAATGAGGAAAGTCTGTGCACTTAGGCAGTGACTTAACTTTTTATTCAAAAAAGACCCCAAAAGTATCTTGGAATGTCTTGAAATTGTACACAGTCATAGTCAAGCATGCCCTGAACAAGAATCCGTTGAATATATTTGCATATCTCTTGAAGAATATTTTTAATGAACTTTTGAAAATCAGGAAAGCGATCCATGCACTTGGACATTCCAAGTATGTTGGAATGTCTTGAAATTGTACTCAGTCATAGTCAACGACGCCCTGAACAAGAATCCGTTGAAAATATTTGCATATCGCTTAAGGAATATTTTTAATGAATTTTTGAAAATCAGGAAAGTGATCCATGCACTTAGGCAGTGACTTAACTTTTTTGTCAAAAAAGACCCCAAAAGTATCTTGGAATGTCTTGAAATTGTACACAGTCATAGTCAAGCATGCCCTGAACAAGAATCCGTTGAATATATTTGCATATCTCTTGAAGAATATTTTTAATGAATTTTTGAATATCCGAAAAGCGATCCATGCACATGGACATTCAAAGTATGTTGGAATGTCTTGAAATTGTACTCAGTCATAGTCAACGACGCCCTGAACAAGAATCCGTTGAAAATATTTGCATATCTCTTAAGGAATATTTTTAATGAATTTTTGAAAATGATGAAAGTCTGTGCACTTAGGCAGTGACTTAACTTTTTATTCAAAAAAGACCCCAAAGGTATCTTGGAATGTCTTGAAATTGTACACAGTCATAGTCAAGCATGCCCTGAACAAGAATCCGTTGAATATATTTGCATATCTCTTGAAGAATATTTTTAATGAATTTTTGAAAATCAGGAAAGCGATCCATGCACTTGGACATTGCAAGTATGTTGGAATGTCTTGAAATTGTACTCAGTCATAGTCAACGACGCCCTGAACAAGAATCCGTTGAAAATATTTGCATATCGTTTAAGGAATATTTTTAAAGAATTTCTGAAAATCAGGAAAGCGATCCATGCACTTAGGCAGTGACTAAACTTTTTTGTCAAAAAAGACCCCAAAAGTATCTTGGAATGTCTTGAAATTGTACACAGTCATAGTCAAGCATGCCCTGAACAAGAATATGTTGAATATATTTGCATATCTCTTGAATAATATTTTTAATGAATTTTTGAAAATCCGAAAAGCGATCCATGCACTTGGACATTCCAAGTATGTTGGAATGTCTTGAAATTGTACTCAGTCATAGTCAACGACTCCCTGAACAAGAATCCGTTGAAAATATTTGCGTATAGTTTAAGGAATATTTTTAAAGAATTTCTGAAAATCAGGAAAGCGATCCATGCACTTAGGCAGTGACTTAACTTTTTCGTCAAAAAAGACCCCAAAAGTATCTTGGAATGTCTTGAAATTGTACACAGTCATAGTCAAGAATGCCCTGAACAAGAATCCGTTGAATATATTTGCATATCTCTTGAAGAATATTTTTAATGAATTTTTGAAAATCCGGAAAGCGATCCATGCACTTGGACATTCCAAGTATGTTGGAATGTCTTGAAATTGTACTCGGTCATAGTCAACGACGCCCTGAACAAGAATCCATTGAAAATATTTGCATATCTCTTAAGGAATATTTTTAATGAATTTTTGAAAATGATGAAAGTCTGTGCACTTAGGCAGTGACTTAACTTTTTATTCAAAAAAGACCCCAAAAGTATCTTGGAATGTCTTGAAATTGTACACAGTCATAGTCAAGCATGCCCTGAACAAGAATATGTTGAATATATTTGCATATCTCTTGAATAATATTTTTAATGAATTTTTGAAAATCCGAAAAGCGATCCATGCACTTGGACATTCCAAGTATGTTGGAATGTCTTGAAATTGTACTCAGTCATAGTCAACGACTCCCTGAACAAGAATCCGTTGAAAATATTTGCGTATAGTTTAAGGAATATTTTTAAAGAATTTCTGAAAATCAGGAAAGCGATCCATGCACTTAGGCAGTGACTTAACTTTTTCGTCAAAAAAGACCCCAAAAGTATCTTGGAATGTCTTGAAATTGTACACAGTCATAGTCAAGAATGCCCTGAACAAGAATCCGTTGAATATATTTGCATATCTCTTGAAGAATATTTTTAATGAATTTTTGAAAATCCGGAAAGCGATCCATGCACTTGGACATTCCAAGTATGTTGGAATGTCTTGAAATTGTACTCGGTCATAGTCAACGACGCCCTGAACAAGAATCCATTGAAAATATTTGCATATCTCTTAAGGAATATTTTTAATGAATTTTTGAAAATGATGAAAGTCTGTGCACTTAGGCAGTGACTTAACTTTTTATTCAAAAAAGACCCCAAAGGTATCTTGGAATGTCTTGAAATTGTACACAGTCATAGTCAAGCATGCCCTGAACAAGAATCCGTTGAATATATTTGCATATCTCTTGAAGAATATTTTTAATGAACTTTTGAAAATCAGGAAAGCGATCCATGCACTTGGACATTCCAAGTATGTTGGAATGTCTTGAAATTGTACTCAGTCATAGTCAACGACGCCCTGAAAAAGAATCCGTTGAAAATATTTGCATATCGCTTAAGGAATATTTTTAATTAATTTTTGAAAATCAGGAAAGTGATCCATGCACTTAGGCAGTGACTTAACTTTTTTGTCAAAAAAGACCCCAAAAGTATCTTGGAATGTCTTGAAATTGTACACAGTCATAGTCAAGCATGCCCTGAACAAGAATCCGTTGAATATATTTGCATATCTCTTGAAGAATATTTTTAATGAATTTTTGAAAATCCGAAAAGCGATCCATGCACTTGGACATTCAAAGTATGTTGGAATGTCTTGAAATTGTACTCAGTCATAGTCAACGACGCCCTGAACAAGAATCAATTGAAAATATTTGCATATCTCTTAAGGAATATTTTTAATGAATTTTTGAAAATGAGGAAAGTCTGTGCACTTAGGCAGTGACTTAACTTTTTATTCAAAAAAGACCCCAAAAGTATCTTGGAATGTCTTGTAATTGTACACAGTCATAGTCAAGCATGCCCTGAACAAGAATCCGTTGAATATATTTGCATATCTCTTGAAGAATATTTTTAATGAACTTTTGAAAATCAGGAAAGCGATCCATGCACTTGGACATTCCAAGTATGTTGGAATGTCTTGAAATTGTACTCAGTCATAGTCAACGACGCCCTGAACAAGAATCCGTTGAAAATATTTGCATATCGCTTAAGGAATATTTTTAATGAATTTTTGAAAATCAGGAAAGTGATCCATGCACTTAGGCAGTGACTTAACTTTTTTGTCAAAAAAGACCCCAAAAGTATCTTGGAATGTCTTGAAATTGTACACAGTCATAGTCAAGCATGCCCTGAACAAGAATCCGTTGAATATATTTGCATATCTCTTGAAGAATATTTTTAATGAATTTTTGAATATCCGAAAAGCGATCCATGCACATGGACATTCAAAGTATGTTGGAATGTCTTGAAATTGTACTCAGTCATAGTCAACGACGCCCTGAACAAGAATCAATTGAAAATATTTGCATATCTCTTAAGGAATATTTTTAATGAATTTTTGAAAATGAGGAAAGTCTGTGCACTTAGGCAGTGACTTAACTTTTTATTCAAAAAAGACCCCAAAAGTATCTTGGAATGTCTTGAAATTGTACACAGTCATAGTCAAGCATGCCCTGAACAAGAATCCGTTGAATATATTTGCATATCTCTTGAAGAATATTTTTAATGAACTTTTGAAAATCAGGAAAGCGATCCATGCACTTGGACATTCCAAGTATGTTGGAATGTCTTGAAATTGTACTCAGTCATAGTCAACGACGCCCTGAACAAGAATCCGTTGAAAATATTTGCATATCGCTTAAGGAATATTTTTAATGAATGTTTGAAAATCAGGAAAGCGATCCATGCACTTAGGCAGTGACTTAACTTTTTTGTCAAAAAAGACCCCAAAAGTATCTTGGAATGTCTTGAAATTGTACACAGTCATAGTCAAGCATGCCCTGAACAAGAATCCGTTGAATATATTTGCATATCTCTTGAAGAATATTTTTAATGAATTTTTGAAAATCCGAAAAGCGATCCATGCACTTGGACATTCCAAGTATGTTGGAATGTCTTGAAATTGTACTCAGTCATAGTCAACGACGCCCTGAACAAGAATCAATTGAAAATATTTGCATATCTCTTAAGGAATATTTTTAATGAATTTTTGAAAATGAGGAAAGTCTGTGCACTTAGGCAGTGACTTAACTTTTTATTCAAAAAAGACCCCAAAAGTATCTTGGAATGTCTTGAAATTGTACACAGTCATAGTCAAGCATGCCCTGAACAAGAATCCGTTGAATATATTTGCATATCTCTTGAAGAATATTTTTAATGAACTTTTGAAAATCAGGAAAGCGATCCATGCACTTGGACATTCCAAGTATGTTGGAATGTCTTGAAATTGTACTCAGTCATATTCAACGACGCCCTGAACAAGAATCCGTTGAAAATATTTGCATATCGCTTAAGGAATATTTTTAATGAATTTTTGAAAATCAGGAAAGCGATCCATGCACTTAGGCAGTGACTTAACTTTTTATTCAAAAAAGACCCCAAAAGTATCTTGGAATGTCTTGAAATTGTACACAGTCATAGTCAAGCATGCCCTGAACAAGAATCCGTTGAATATATTTGCATATCTCTTGAAGAATATTTTTAATGAATTTTTGAAAATCCGAAAAGCGATCCATGCACTTGGACATTCCAAGTATGTTGGAATGTCTTGAAATTGTACACAGTCATAGTCAAGCATGCCCTGAACAAGAATCCGTTGAATATATTTGCATATCTCTTGAGGAATATTTTTAATGAATTTTTGAAAATCAGGAAAGCGATCCATGCACTTAGGCAGTGACTTAACTTTTGATGTTTTTGGGTTGTTTTTAAAGAATTAAAGCTGCAGGAGTTCATCCATGTCGTCCAGTCGCTGGAAACAAACGTTTGGACACCGTGGATCACACAGCAGGATATCAGGTGAGACGAAGGAAACGATCCATTTGCCCTGATGCACTTAGTGACTTGACTTTTTTTTCAAAAAAAACCCCAAAAGTAAATTGGAATGTCTTGAAATTGTACACAGTCATAGTCAAGCATGCCCTGAACAAGAATCCGTTGAATATATTTGCATATCTCTTGAAGAATATTTTTAATGAACTTTTGAAAATCAGGAAAGCGATCCATGCACTTGGACATTCCAAGTATGTTGGAATGTCTTGAAATTGTACTCAGTCATAGTCAACGACGCCCTGAACAAGAATCCGTTGAAAATATTTGCATATCGCTTAAGGAATATTTTTAATGAATTTTTGAAAATCAGGAAAGCGATCCATGCACTTAGGCAGTGACTTAACTTTTTTGTCAAAAAAGACCCCAAAAGTATCTTGGAATGTCTTGAAATTGTACACAGTCATAGTCAAGCATGCCCTGAACAAGAATCCGTTGAATATATTTGCATATCTCTTGAAGAATATTTTTAATGAATTTTTGAAAATCCGAAAAGCGATCCATGCACTTGGACATTCCAAGTATGTTGGAATGTCTTGAAATTGTACTCAGTCATAGTCAACGACGCCCTGAACAAGAATCAATTGAAAATATTTGCATATCTCTTAAGGAATATTTTTAATGAATTTTTGAAAATGAGGAAAGTCTGTGCACTTAGGCAGTGACTTAACTTTTTATTCAAAAAAGACCCCAAAAGTATCCTGGAATGTCTTGAAATTGTACACAGTCATAGTCAAGCATGCCCTGAACAAGAATCTGTTGAATATATTTGCATATCTCTTGAAGAATATTTTTAATGAACTTTTGAAAATCAGGAAAGCGATCCATGCACTTGGACATTCCAAGTATGTTGGAATGTCTTGAAATTGTACTCAGTCATAGTCAACGACGCCCTGAACAAGAATCTGTTGAAAATATTTGCATATCGTTTAAGGAATATTTTTAAAGAATTTCTGAAAATCAGGAAAGCGATCCATGCACTTAGGCAGTGACTTAACTTATTCGTCAAAAAAGACCCCAAAAGTATCTTGGAATGTCTTGAAATTGTACACAGTCATAGTCAAGCATGCCCTGAACAAGAATCCGTTGAATATATTTGCATATCTCTTGAAGAATATTTTTAATGAATTTTTGAAAATCCGGAAAGCAATCCATGCACTTGGACATTCCAAGTATGTTGGAATGTCTTGAAATTGTACTCGGTCATAGTCAACGACGCCCTGAACAAGAATCCATTGAAAATATTTGCATATCTCTTAAGGAATATTTTTAATGAATTTTTGAAAATGATGAAAGTCTGTGCACTTAGGCAGTGACTTAACTTTTTATCCAAAAAAGACCCCAAAGGTATCTTGGAATGTCTTGAAATTGTACACAGTCATAGTCAAGCATGCCCTGAACAAGAATCCGTTGAATATATTTGCATATCTCTTGAAGAATATTTTTAATGAACTTTTGAAAATCAGGAAAGCGATCCATGCACTTGGACATTCCAAGTATGTTGGAATGTCTTGAAATTGTACTCAGTCATAGTCAACGACGCCCTGAACAAGAATCCGTTGAAAATATTTGCATATCGCTTAAGGAATATTTTTAATGAATTTTTGAAAATCAGGAAAGCGATCCATGCACTTAGGCAGTGACTTAACTTTTTTGTCAAAAAAGACCCCAAAAGTATCTTGGAATGTCTTGAAATTGTACACAGTCATAGTCAAGCATGCCCTGAACAAGAATCCGTTGAATATATTTGCATATCTCTTGAAGAATATTTTTAATGAATTTTTGAAAATCCGAAAAGCGATCCATGCACTTGGACATTCCAAGTATGTTGGAATGTCTTTAAATTGTACTCAGTCATAGTCAACGACGCCCTGAACAAGAATCAATTGAAAATATTTGCATATCTCTTAAGGAATATTTTTAATGAATTTTTGAAAATGAGGAAAGTCTGTGCACTTAGGCAGTGACTTAACTTTTTATTCAAAAAAGACCCCAAAAGTATCTTGGAATGTCTTGAAATTGTACACAGTCATAGTCAAGCATGCCCTGAACAAGAATCCGTTGAATATATTTGCATATCTCTTGAAGAATATTTTTAATGAACTTTTGAAAATCAGGAAAGCGATCCATGCACTTGGACATTCCAAGTATGTTGGAATGTCTTGAAATTGTACTCAGTCATATTCAACGACGCCCTGAACAAGAATCCGTTGAAAATATTTGCATATCGCTTAAGGAATATTTTTAATGAATTTTTGAAAATCAGGAAAGCGATCCATGCACTTAGGCAGTGACTTAACTTTTTATTCAAAAAAGACCCCAAAAGTATCTTGGAATGTCTTGAAATTGTACACAGTCATAGTCAAGCATGCCCTGAACAAGAATCCGTTGAATATATTTGCATATCTCTTGAAGAATATTTTTAATGAATTTTTGAAAATCCGAAAAGCGATCCATGCACTTGGACATTCCAAGTATGTTGGAATGTCTTGAAATTGTACACAGTCATAGTCAAGCATGCCCTGAACAAGAATCCGTTGAATATATTTGCATATCTCTTGAGGAATATTTTTAATGAATTTTTGAAAATCAGGAAAGCGATCCATGCACTTAGGCAGTGACTTAACTTTTGATGTTTTTGGGTTGTTTTTAAAGAATTAAAGCTGCAGGAGTTCATCCATGTCGTCCAGTCGCTGGAAACAAACGTTTGGACACCGTGGATCACACAGCAGGATATCAGGTGAGACGAAGGAAACGATCCATTTGCCCTGATGCACTTAGTGACTTGACTTTTTTTTCAAAAAAAACCCCAAAAGTAAATTGGAATGTCTTGAAATTGTACACAGTCATAGTCAAGCATGCCCTGAATAAGAATCCGTTGAATATATTTGCATATCTCTTGAAGAATATTTTTAATGAATTTTTGAAAATCCGGAAAGCGATCCATGCACTTGGACATTCCAAGTATGTTGGAATGTCTTGAAATTGTACTCAGTCATAGTCAACGACGCCCTGAACAAGAATCCGTTGAAAATATTTGCATATCGCTTAAGGAATATTTTTAATGAATTTTTGAAAATCAGGAAAGCGATCCATGCACTTAGGCAGTGACTTAACTTTTTCGTCAAAAAAGACCCCAAAAGTATCTTGGAATGTCTTGAAATTGTACACAGTCATAGTCAAGCATGCCCTGAACAAGAATCCGTTGAATATATTTGCATATCTCTTGAAGAATATTTTTAATGAATTTTTGAAAATCCGGAAAGCGATCCATGCACTTGGACATTCCAAGTATGTTGGAATGTCTTGAAATTGTACTCGGTCATAGTCAACGACGCCCTGAACAAGAATCCATTGAAAATATTTGCATATCTCTTAAGGAATATTTTTAATGAATTTTTGGAAATGAGGAAAGTCTGTGCACTTAGGCAGTGACTTAACTTTTTATTCAAAAAAGACCCCAAAAGTATCTTGGAATGTCTTGAAAGCGTACACAGTCATAGTCAAGCATGCCCTGAACAAGAATCCGTTGAATATATTTGCATATCTCTTGAAGAATATTTTAAATGAATTTTTGAAAATCCGGAAAGCGATCCATGCACTTGGACATTCCAAGTATGTTGGAATGTCTTGAAATTGTACTCAGTCATAGTCAACGACGCCCTGAACAAGAATCCGTTGAAAATATTTGCATATCGCTTAAGGAATATTTTTAATGAATTTTTGAAAATGAGGAAAGTCTGTGCACTTAGGCAGTGACTTAACTTTTTATTCAAAAAAGACCCCAAAAGTATCTTGGAATGTCTTGAAATTGTACACAGTCATAGTCAAGCATGCCCTGAACAAGAATCCGTTGAATATATTTGCATATCTCTTGAAGAATATTTTTAATGAACTTTTGAAAATCAGGAAAGCGATCCATGCACTTGGACATTCCAAGTATGTTGGAATGTCTTGAAATTGTACTCAGTCATAGTCAACGACGCCCTGAAAAAGAATCCGTTGAAAATATTTGCATATCGCTTAAGGAATATTTTTAATTAATTTTTGAAAATCAGGAAAGTGATCCATGCACTTAGGCAGTGACTTAACTTTTTTGTCAAAAAAGACCCCAAAAGTATCTTGGAATGTCTTGAAATTGTACACAGTCATAGTCAAGCATGCCCTGAACAAGAATCCGTTGAATATATTTGCATATCTCTTGAAGAATATTTTTAATGAATTTTTGAAAATCCGAAAAGCGATCCATGCACTTGGACATTCAAAGTATGTTGGAATGTCTTGAAATTGTACTCAGTCATAGTCAACGACGCCCTGAACAAGAATCAATTGAAAATATTTGCATATCTCTTAAGGAATATTTTTAATGAATTTTTGAAAATGAGGAAAGTCTGTGCACTTAGGCAGTGACTTAACTTTTTATTCAAAAAAGACCCCAAAAGTATCTTGGAATGTCTTGAAATTGTACACAGTCATAGTCAAGCATGCCCTGAACAAGAATCCGTTGAATATATTTGCATATCTCTTGAAGAATATTTTTAATGAACTTTTGAAAATCAGGAAAGCGATCCATGCACTTGGACATTCCAAGTATGTTGGAATGTCTTGAAATTGTACTCAGTCATAGTCAACGACGCCCTGAACAAGAATCCGTTGAAAATATTTGCATATCGCTTAAGGAATATTTTTAATGAATTTTTGAAAATCAGGAAAGTGATCCATGCACTTAGGCAGTGACTTAACTTTTTTGTCAAAAAAGACCCCAAAAGTATCTTGGAATGTCTTGAAATTGTACACAGTCATAGTCAAGCATGCCCTGAACAAGAATCCGTTGAATATATTTGCATATCTCTTGAAGAATATTTTTAATGAATTTTTGAATATCCGAAAAGCGATCCATGCACATGGACATTCAAAGTATGTTGGAATGTCTTGAAATTGTACTCAGTCATAGTCAACGACGCCCTGAACAAGAATCCGTTGAAAATATTTGCATATCTCTTAAGGAATATTTTTAATGAATTTTTGAAAATGATGAAAGTCTGTGCACTTAGGCAGTGACTTAACTTTTTATTCAAAAAAGACCCCAAAGGTATCTTGGAATGTCTTGAAATTGTACACAGTCATAGTCAAGCATGCCCTGAACAAGAATGATTGAATATATTTGCATATCTCTTGAAGAATATTTTTAATGAATTTTTGAAAATCAGGAAAGCGATCCATGCACTTGGACATTGCAAGTATGTTGGAATGTCTTGAAATTGTACTCAGTCATAGTCAACGACGCCCTGAACAAGAATCCGTTGAAAATATTTGCATATCGTTTAAGGAATATTTTTAAAGAATTTCTGAAAATCAGGAAAGCGATCCATGCACTTAGGCAGTGACTAAACTTTTTTGTCAAAAAAGACCCCAAAAGTATCTTGGAATGTCTTGAAATTGTACACAGTCATAGTCAAGCATGCCCTGAACAAGAATATGTTGAATATATTTGCATATCTCTTGAATAATATTTTTAATGAATTTTTGAAAATCCGAAAAGCGATCCATGCACTTGGACATTCCAAGTATGTTGGAATGTCTTGAAATTGTACTCAGTCATAGTCAACGACTACCTGAACAAGAATCCGTTGAAAATATTTGCGTATAGTTTAAGGAATATTTTTAAAGAATTTCTGAAAATCAGGAAAGCGATCCATGCACTTAGGCAGTGACTTAACTTTTTCGTCAAAAAAGACCCCAAAAGTATCTTGGAATGTCTTGAAATTGTACACAGTCATAGTCAAGAATGCCCTGAACAAGAATCCGTTGAATATATTTGCATATCTCTTGAAGAATATTTTTAATGAATTTTTGAAAATCCGGAAAGCGATCCATGCACTTGGACATTCCAAGTATGTTGGAATGTCTTGAAATTGTACTCGGTCATAGTCAACGACGCCCTGAACAAGAATCCATTGAAAATATTTGCATATCTCTTAAGGAATATTTTTAATGAATTTTTGAAAATGATGAAAGTCTGTGCACTTAGGCAGTGACTTAACTTTTTATTCAAAAAAGACCCCAAAAGTATCTTGGAATGTCTTGAAATTGTACACAGTCATAGTCAAGCATGCCCTGAACAAGAATATGTTGAATATATTTGCATATCTCTTGAATAATATTTTTAATGAATTTTTGAAAATCCGAAAAGCGATCCATGCACTTGGACATTCCAAGTATGTTGGAATGTCTTGAAATTGTACTCAGTCATAGTCAACGACTCCCTGAACAAGAATCCGTTGAAAATATTTGCGTATAGTTTAAGGAATATTTTTAAAGAATTTCTGAAAATCAGGAAAGCGATCCATGCACTTAGGCAGTGACTTAACTTTTTCGTCAAAAAAGACCCCAAAAGTATCTTGGAATGTCTTGAAATTGTACACAGTCATAGTCAAGAATGCCCTGAACAAGAATCCGTTGAATATATTTGCATATCTCTTGAAGAATATTTTTAATGAATTTTTGAAAATCCGGAAAGCGATCCATGCACTTGGACATTCCAAGTATGTTGGAATGTCTTGAAATTGTACTCGGTCATAGTCAACGACGCCCTGAACAAGAATCCATTGAAAATATTTGCATATCTCTTAAGGAATATTTTTAATGAATTTTTGAAAATGATGAAAGTCTGTGCACTTAGGCAGTGACTTAACTTTTTATTCAAAAAAGACCCCAAAGGTATCTTGGAATGTCTTGAAATTGTACACAGTCATAGTCAAGCATGCCCTGAACAAGAATCCGTTGAATATATTTGCATATCTCTTGAAGAATATTTTTAATGAACTTTTGAAAATCAGGAAAGCGATCCATGCACTTGGACATTCCAAGTATGTTGGAATGTCTTGAAATTGTACTCAGTCATAGTCAACGACGCCCTGAAAAAGAATCCGTTGAAAATATTTGCATATCGCTTAAGGAATATTTTTAATTAATTTTTGAAAATCAGGAAAGTGATCCATGCACTTAGGCAGTGACTTAACTTTTTTGTCAAAAAAGACCCCAAAAGTATCTTGGAATGTCTTGAAATTGTACACAGTCATAGTCAAGCATGCCCTGAACAAGAATCCGTTGAATATATTTGCATATCTCTTGAAGAATATTTTTAATGAATTTTTGAAAATCCGAAAAGCGATCCATGCACTTGGACATTCAAAGTATGTTGGAATGTCTTGAAATTGTACTCAGTCATAGTCAACGACGCCCTGAACAAGAATCAATTGAAAATATTTGCATATCTCTTAAGGAATATTTTTAATGAATTTTTGAAAATGAGGAAAGTCTGTGCACTTAGGCAGTGACTTAACTTTTTATTCAAAAAAGACCCCAAAAGTATCTTGGAATGTCTTGTAATTGTACACAGTCATAGTCAAGCATGCCCTGAACAAGAATCCGTTGAATATATTTGCATATCTCTTGAAGAATATTTTTAATGAACTTTTGAAAATCAGGAAAGCGATCCATGCACTTGGACATTCCAAGTATGTTGGAATGTCTTGAAATTGTACTCAGTCATAGTCAACGACGCCCTGAACAAGAATCCGTTGAAAATATTTGCATATCGCTTAAGGAATATTTTTAATGAATGTTTGAAAATCAGGAAAGCGATCCATGCACTTAGGCAGTGACTTAACTTTTTTGTCAAAAAAGACCCCAAAAGTATCTTGGAATGTCTTGAAATTGTACACAGTCATAGTCAAGCATGCCCTGAACAAGAATCCGTTGAATATATTTGCATATCTCTTGAAGAATATTTTTAATGAATTTTTGAAAATCCGAAAAGCGATCCATGCACTTGGACATTCCAAGTATGTTGGAATGTCTTGAAATTGTACTCAGTCATAGTCAACGACGCCCTGAACAAGAATCAATTGAAAATATTTGCATATCTCTTAAGGAATATTTTTAATGAATTTTTGAAAATGAGGAAAGTCTGTGCACTTAGGCAGTGACTTAACTTTTTATTCAAAAAAGACCCCAAAAGTATCTTGGAATGTCTTGAAATTGTACACAGTCATAGTCAAGCATGCCCTGAACAAGAATCCGTTGAATATATTTGCATATCTCTTGAAGAATATTTTTAATGAACTTTTGAAAATCAGGAAAGCGATCCATGCACTTGGACATTCCAAGTATGTTGGAATGTCTTGAAATTGTACTCAGTCATATTCAACGACGCCCTGAACAAGAATCCGTTGAAAATATTTGCATATCGCTTAAGGAATATTTTTAATGAATTTTTGAAAATCAGGAAAGCGATCCATGCACTTAGGCAGTGACTTAACTTTTTATTCAAAAAAGACCCCAAAAGTATCTTGGAATGTCTTGAAATTGTACACAGTCATAGTCAAGCATGCCCTGAACAAGAATCCGTTGAATATATTTGCATATCTCTTGAAGAATATTTTTAATGAATTTTTGAAAATCCGAAAAGCGATCCATGCACTTGGACATTCCAAGTATGTTGGAATGTCTTGAAATTGTACACAGTCATAGTCAAGCATGCCCTGAACAAGAATCCGTTGAATATATTTGCATATCTCTTGAGGAATATTTTTAATGAATTTTTGAAAATCAGGAAAGCGATCCATGCACTTAGGCAGTGACTTAACTTTTGATGTTTTTGGGTTGTTTTTAAAGAATTAAAGCTGCAGGAGTTCATCCATGTCGTCCAGTCGCTGGAAACAAACGTTTGGACACCGTGGATCACACAGCAGGATATCAGGTGAGACGAAGGAAACGATCCATTTGCCCTGATGCACTTAGTGACTTGACTTTTTTTTCAAAAAAAACCCCAAAAGTAAATTGGAATGTCTTGAAATTGTACACAGTCATAGTCAAGCATGCCCTGAACAAGAATCCGTTGAATATATTTGCATATCTCTTGAAGAATATTTTTAATGAACTTTTGAAAATCAGGAAAGCGATCCATGCACTTGGACATTCCAAGTATGTTGGAATGTCTTGAAATTGTACTCAGTCATAGTCAACGACGCCCTGAACAAGAATCCGTTGAAAATATTTGCATATCGCTTAAGGAATATTTTTAATGAATTTTTGAAAATCAGGAAAGCGATCCATGCACTTAGGCAGTGACTTAACTTTTTTGTCAAAAAAGACCCCAAAAGTATCTTGGAATGTCTTGAAATTGTACACAGTCATAGTCAAGCATGCCCTGAACAAGAATCCGTTGAATATATTTGCATATCTCTTGAAGAATATTTTTAATGAATTTTTGAAAATCCGAAAAGCGATCCATGCACTTGGACATTCCAAGTATGTTGGAATGTCTTGAAATTGTACTCAGTCATAGTCAACGACGCCCTGAACAAGAATCAATTGAAAATATTTGCATATCTCTTAAGGAATATTTTTAATGAATTTTTGAAAATGAGGAAAGTCTGTGCACTTAGGCAGTGACTTAACTTTTTATTCAAAAAAGACCCCAAAAGTATCCTGGAATGTCTTGAAATTGTACACAGTCATAGTCAAGCATGCCCTGAACAAGAATCTGTTGAATATATTTGCATATCTCTTGAAGAATATTTTTAATGAACTTTTGAAAATCAGGAAAGCGATCCATGCACTTGGACATTCCAAGTATGTTGGAATGTCTTGAAATTGTACTCAGTCATAGTCAACGACGCCCTGAACAAGAATCTGTTGAAAATATTTGCATGTCGTTTAAGGAATATTTTTAAAGAATTTCTGAAAATCAGGAAAGCGATCCATGCACTTAGGCAGTGACTTAACTTATTCGTCAAAAAAGACCCCAAAAGTATCTTGGAATGTCTTGAAATTGTACACAGTCATAGTCAAGCATGCCCTGAACAAGAATCCGTTGAATATATTTGCATATCTCTTGAAGAATATTTTTAATGAACTTTTGAAAATCCGAAAAGCGATCCATGCACTTGGACATTCCAAGTATGTTGGAATGTCTTGAAATTGTACTCAGTCATAGTCAACGACGCCCTGAACAAGAATCAATTGAAAATATTTGCATATCTCTTAAGGAATATTTTTAATGAATTTTTGAAAATGAGGAAAGTCTGTGCACTTAGGCAGTGACTTAACTTTTTATTCAAAAAAGACCCCAAAAGTATCCTGGAATGTCTTGAAATTGTACACAGTCATAGTCAAGCATGCCCTGAACAAGAATCCGTTGAATATATTTGCATATCTCTTGAAGAATATTTTTAATGAACTTTTGAAAATCAGGAAAGCGATCCATGCACTTGGACATTCCAAGTATGTTGGAATGTCTTGAAATTGTACTCAGTCATAGTCAACGACGCCCTGAACAAGAATCTGTTGAAAATATTTGCATATCGTTTAAGGAATATTTTTAAAGAATTTCTGAAAATCAGGAAAGCGATCCATGCACTTAGGCAGTGACTTAACTTATTCGTCAAAAAAGACCCCAAAAGTATCTTGGAATGTCTTGAAATTGTACACAGTCATAGTCAAGCATGCCCTGAACAAGAATCCGTTGAATATATTTGCATATCTCTTGAAGAATATTTTTAATGAATTTTTGAAAATCCGGAAAGCAATCCATGCACTTGGACATTCCAAGTATGTTGGAATGTCTTGAAATTGTACTCGGTCATAGTCAACGACGCCCTGAACAAGAATCCATTGAAAATATTTGCATATCTCTTAAGGAATATTTTTAATGAATTTTTGAAAATGATGAAAGTCTGTGCACTTAGGCAGTGACTTAACTTTTTATCCAAAAAAGACCCCAAAGGTATCTTGGAATGTCTTGAAATTGTACACAGTCATAGTCAAGCATGCCCTGAACAAGAATCCGTTGAATATATTTGCATATCTCTTGAAGAATATTTTTAATGAACTTTTGAAAATCAGGAAAGCGATCCATGCACTTGGACATTCCAAGTATGTTGGAATGTCTTGAAATTGTACTCAGTCATAGTCAACGACGCCCTGAACAAGAATCCGTTGAAAATATTTGCATATCGCTTAAGGAATATTTTTAATGAATTTTTGAAAATCAGGAAAGCGATCCATGCACTTAGGCAGTGACTTAACTTTTTTGTCAAAAAAGACCCCAAAAGTATCTTGGAATGTCTTGAAATTGTACACAGTCATAGTCAAGCATGCCCTGAACAAGAATCCGTTGAATATATTTGCATATCTCTTGAAGAATATTTTTAATGAATTTTTGAAAATCCGAAAAGCGATCCATGCACTTGGACATTCCAAGTATGTTGGAATGTCTTTAAATTGTACTCAGTCATAGTCAACGACGCCCTGAACAAGAATCAATTGAAAATATTTGCATATCTCTTAAGGAATATTTTTAATGAATTTTTGAAAATGAGGAAAGTCTGTGCACTTAGGCAGTGACTTAACTTTTTATTCAAAAAAGACCCCAAAAGTATCTTGGAATGTCTTGAAATTGTACACAGTCATAGTCAAGCATGCCCTGAACAAGAATCCGTTGAATATATTTGCATATCTCTTGAAGAATATTTTTAATGAACTTTTGAAAATCAGGAAAGCGATCCATGCACTTGGACATTCCAAGTATGTTGGAATGTCTTGAAATTGTACTCAGTCATATTCAACGACGCCCTGAACAAGAATCCGTTGAAAATATTTGCATATCGCTTAAGGAATATTTTTAATGAATTTTTGAAAATCAGGAAAGCGATCCATGCACTTAGGCAGTGACTTAACTTTTTATTCAAAAAAGACCCCAAAAGTATCTTGGAATGTCTTGAAATTGTACACAGTCATAGTCAAGCATGCCCTGAACAAGAATCCGTTGAATATATTTGCATATCTCTTGAAGAATATTTTTAATGAATTTTTGAAAATCCGAAAAGCGATCCATGCACTTGGACATTCCAAGTATGTTGGAATGTCTTGAAATTGTACACAGTCATAGTCAAGCATGCCCTGAACAAGAATCCGTTGAATATATTTGCATATCTCTTGAGGAATATTTTTAATGAATTTTTGAAAATCAGGAAAGCGATCCATGCACTTAGGCAGTGACTTAACTTTTGATGTTTTTTGGTTGTTTTTAAAGAATTAAAGCTGCAGGAGTTCATCCATGTCGTCCAGTCGCTGGAAACAAACGTTTGGACACCGTGGATCACACAGCAGGATATCAGGTGAGACGAAGGAAACGATCCATTTGCCCTGATGCACTTAGTGACTTGACTTTTTTTTCAAAAAAAACCCCAAAAGTAAATTGGAATGTCTTGAAATTGTACACAGTCATAGTCAAGCATGCCCTGAATAAGAATCCGTTGAATATATTTGCATATCTCTTGAAGAATATTTTTAATGAATTTTTGAAAATCCGGAAAGCGATCCATGCACTTGGACATTCCAAGTATGTTGGAATGTCTTGAAATTGTACTCAGTCATAGTCAACGACGCCCTGAACAAGAATCCGTTGAAAATATTTGCATATCGCTTAAGGAATATTTTTAATGAATTTTTGAAAATCAGGAAAGCGATCCATGCACTTAGGCAGTGACTTAACTTTTTCGTCAAAAAAGACCCCAAAAGTATCTTGGAATGTCTTGAAATTGTACACAGTCATAGTCAAGCATGCCCTGAACAAGAATCCGTTGAATATATTTGCATATCTCTTGAAGAATATTTTTAATGAATTTTTGAAAATCCGGAAAGCGATCCATGCACTTGGACATTCCAAGTATGTTGGAATGTCTTGAAATTGTACTCGGTCATAGTCAACGACGCCCTGAACAAGAATCCATTGAAAATATTTGCATATCTCTTAAGGAATATTTTTAATGAATTTTTGGAAATGAGGAAAGTCTGTGCACTTAGGCAGTGACTTAACTTTTTATTCAAAAAAGACCCCAAAAGTATCTTGGAATGTCTTGAAAGCGTACACAGTCATAGTCAAGCATGCCCTGAACAAGAATCCGTTGAATATATTTGCATATCTCTTGAAGAATATTTTAAATGAATTTTTGAAAATCCGGAAAGCGATCCATGCACTTGGACATTCCAAGTATGTTGGAATGTCTTGAAATTGTACTCAGTCATAGTCAACGACGCCCTGAACAAGAATCCGTTGAAAATATTTGCATATCGCTTAAGGAATATTTTTAATGAATTTTTGAAAATCAGGAAAGCAATCCATGCACTTAGGCAGTGACTTAACTTTTTTGTCAAAAAAGACCCCAAAAGTATCTTGGAATGTCTTGAAATTGTACACAGTCATAGTCAAGCATGCCCTGAACAAGAAACCGTTGAATATATTTGCATATCTCTTGAAGAATATTTTTAATGAATTTTTGAAAATCCGAAAAGCGATCCATGCACTTGGACATTCCAAGTATGTTGGAATGTCTTGAAATTGTACTCAGTCATAGTCAACGACGCCCTGAACAAGAATCAATTGAAAATATTTGCATATCTCTTAAGGAATATTTTTAATGAATTTTTGAAAATGAGGAAAGTCTGTGCACTTAGGC
The DNA here is from genome assembly GCF_963457635.1 of Microchirus variegatus. Lineage (NCBI taxonomy): Eukaryota > Metazoa > Chordata > Actinopteri > Pleuronectiformes > Soleidae > Microchirus > Microchirus variegatus. Next base: position 148,359 of record NW_028154691.1, on the reverse strand, counting down.
AGTGACTTAACTTTTTATTCAAAAAAGACCCCAAAAGTATCTTGATATGTCTTGAAATTGTACACAGTCATAGTCAAGCATGCCCTGAACAAGAATCCGTTGAATATATTTGCATATCTCTTGAAGAATATTTTTAATGAACTTTTGAAAATCAGGAAAGCGATCCATGCACTTGGACATTCCAAGTATGTTGGAATGTCTTGAAATTGTACTCAGTCATAGTCAACGACGCCCTGAACAAGAATCCGTTGAAAATATTTGCATATCGTTTAAGGAATATTTTTAAAGAATTTCTGAAAATCAGGAAAGCGATCCATGCACTTAGGCAGTGACTTAACTTTTTCGTCAAAAAAGACCCCAAAAGTATCTTGGAATGTCTTGAAATTGTACACAGTCATAGTCAAGCATGCCCTGAACAAGAATCCGTTGAATATATTTGCATATCTCTTGAAGAATATTTTTAATGAACTTTTGAAAATCAGGAAAGCGATCCATGCACTTGGACATTCCAAGTATGTTGGAATGTCTTGAAATTGTACTCAGTCATAGTCAACGACGCCCTGAACAAGAATCCGTTGAAAATATTTGCATATCGCTTAAGGAATATTTTTAATGAATTTTTGAAAATCAGGAAAGCGATCCATGCACTTAGGCAGTGACTTAACTTTTTCGTCAAAAAAGACCCCAAAAGTATCTTGGAATGTCTTGAAATTGTACACAGTCATAGTCAAGCATGCCCTGAACAAGAATCCGTTGAATATATTTGCATATCTCTTGAAGAATATTTTTAATGAATTTTTGAAAATCCGAAAAGCGATCCATGCACTTGGACATTCCAAGTATGTTGGAATGTCTTGAAATTGTACTCAGTCATAGTCAACGACGCTCTGAACAAGAATCAATTGAAAATATTTGCATATCTCTTAAGGAATATTTTTAATGAATTTTTGAAAATGAGGAATTTCTGTGCACTTAGGCAGTGACTTAACTTTTTATTCAAAAAAGACCCCAAAAGTATCTTGGAATGTCTTGAAATTGTACACAGTCATAGTCAAGCATGCCCTGAACAAGAATCCGTTGAATATATTTGCATATCTCTTGAAGAATATTTTTAATGAATTTTTGAAAATCCGAAAAGCGATCCATGCACTTGGACATTCAAAGTATGTTGGAATGTCTTGAAATTGTACTCAGTCATAGTCAACGACGCCCTGAACAAGAATCAATTGAAAATATTTGCATATCTCTTAAGGAATATTTTTAATGAATTTTTGAAAATGAGGAAAGTCTGTGCACTTAGGCAGTGACTTAACTTTTTATTCAAAAAAGACCCCAAAAGTATCTTGGAATGTCTTGAAATTGTACACAGTCATAGTCAAGCATGCCCTGAACAAGAATCCGTTGAATATATTTGCATATCTCTTGAAGAATATTTTTAATGAACTTTTGAAAATCAGGAAAGCGATCCATGCACTTGGACATTCCAAGTATGTTGGAATGTCTTGAAATTGTACTCAGTCATAGTCAACGACGCCCTGAACAAGAATCCGTTGAAAATATTTGCATATCGTTTAAGGAATATTTTTAAAGAATTTCTGAAAATCAGGAAAGCGATCCATGCACTTAGGCAGTGACTTAACTTTTTCGTCAAAAAAGACCCCAAAAGTATCTTGGAATGTCTTGAAATTGTACACAGTCATAGTCAAGAATGCCCTGAACAAGAATCCGTTGAATATATTTGCATATCTCTTGAAGAATATTTTTAATGAATTTTTGAAAATCCGGAAAGCGATCCATGCACTTGGACATTCCAAGTATGTTGGAATGTCTTGAAATTGTACTCGGTCATAGTCAACGACGCCCTGAACAAGAATCCATTGAAAATATTTGCATATCTCTTAAGGAATATTTTTAATGAATTTTTGAAAATGAGGAAAGTCTGTGCACTTAGGCAGTGACTTAACTTTTTATTCAAAAAAGACCCCAAAAGTATCTTGGAATGTCTTGAAATTGTACACAGTCATAGTCAAGCATGCCCTGAACAAGAATCCGTTGAATATATTTGCATATCTCTTGAAGAATATTTTTAATGAACTTTTGAAAATCAGGAAAGCGATCCATGCACTTGGACATTCCAAGTATGTTGGAATGTCTTGAAACTGTACTCAGTCATAGTCAACGACGCCCTGAACAAGAATCCGTTGAAAATATTTGCATATCGTTTAAGGAATATTTTTAATGAATTTTTGAAAATGATGAAAGTCTGTGCATTTAGGCAGTGACTTAACTTTTTATTCAAAAAAGACCCCAAAGGTATCTTGGAATGTCTTGAAATTGTACACAGTCATAGTCAAGCATGCCCTGAACAAGAATCCGTTGAATATATTTGCATATCTCTTGAAGAATATTTTTAATGAACTTTTGAAAATCAGGAAAGCGATCCATGCACTTGGACATTCCAAGTATGTTGGAATGTCTTGAAATTGTACTCAGTCATAGTCAACGACGCCCTGAACAAGAATCCGTTGAAAATATTTGCATATCGCTTAAGGAATATTTCTAATGAATTTTTGAAAATCAGGAAAGCGATCCATGCACTTAGGCAGTGACTTAACTTTTTATTCAAAAAAGACCCCAAACGTATCTTGGAATGTCTTGAAATTGTACACAGTCATAGTCAAGCATGCCCTGAACAAGAATCCGTTGAATATATTTGCATATCTCTTGAAGAATATTTTTAATGAACTTTTGAAAATCAGGAAAGCGATCCATGTACCTGGACATTCAAAGTATGTTGGAATGTCTTGAAATTGTACACAGTCATAGTCAAGCATGCCCTGAACAAGAATCCGTTGAATATATTTGCATATCTCTTGAAGAATATTTTTAATGAATTTTTGAAAATCCGAAAAGCGATCCATGCACTTGGACATTCAAAGTATGTTGGAATGTCTTGAAATTGTACTCAGTCATAGTCAACGACGCCCTGAACAAGAATCAATTGAAAATATTTGCATATCTCTTAAGGAATATTTTTAATGAATTTTTGAAAATGAGGAAAGTCTGTGCACTTAGGCAGTGACTTAACTTTTTATTCAAAAAAGACCCCAAAAGTATCTTGGAATGTCTTGAAATTGTACACAGTCATAGTCAAGCATGCCCTGAACAAGAATCCGTTGAATATATTTGCATATCTCTTGAAGAATATTTTTAATGAACTTTTGAAAATCAGGAAAGCGATCCATGCACTTGGACATTCCAAGTATGTTGGAATGTCTTGAAATTGTACTCAGTCATAGTCAACGACGCCCTGAACAAGAATCCGTTGAAAATATTTGCATATCGTTTAAGGAATATTTTTAAAGAATTTCTGAAAATCAGGAAAGCGATCCATGCACTTAGGCAGTGACTTAACTTTTTCGTCAAAAAAGACCCCAAAAGTATCTTGGAATGTCTTGAAATTGTACACAGTCATAGTCAAGCATGCCCTGAACAAGAATCCGTTGAATATATTTGCATATCTCTTGAAGAATATTTTTAATGAATTTTTGAAAATCCGGAAAGCGATCCATGCACTTGGACATTCCAAGTATGTTGGAATGTCTTGAAATTGTACTCGGTCATAGTCAACGACGCCCTGAACAAGAATCCATTGAAAATATTTGCATATCTCTTAAGGAATATTTTTAATGAATTTTTGAAAATGAGGAAAGTCTGTGCACTTAGGCAGTGACTTAACTTTTTATTCAAAAAAGACCCCAAAAGTATCTTGGAATGTCTTGAAATTGTACACAGTCATAGTCAAGCATGCCCTGAACAAGAATCCGTTGAATATATTTGCATATCTCTTGAAGAATATTTTTAATGAACTTTTGAAAATCAGGAAAGCGATCCATGCACTTGGACATTCCAAGTATGTTGGAATGTCTTGAAATTGTACTCAGTCATAGTCAACGACGCCCTGAACAAGAATCCGTTGAAAATATTTGCATATCGCTTAAGGAATATTTTTAATGAATTTTTGAAAATGATGAAAGTCTGTGCATTTAGGCAGTGACTTAACTTTTTATTCAAAAAAGACCCCAAAGGTATCTTGGAATGTCTTGAAATTGTACTCAGTCATAGTCAACGACGCCCTGAACAAGAATCCGTTGAAAATATTTGCATATCGTTTAAGGAATATTTTTAATGAATTTTTGAAAATGATGAAAGTCTGTGCATTTAGGCAGTGACTTAACTTTTTATTCAAAAAAGACCCCAAAGGTATCTTGGAATGTCTTGAAATTGTACACAGTCATAGTCAAGCATGCCCTGAACAAGAATCCGTTGAATATATTTGCATATCTCTTGAAGAATATTTTTAATGAACTTTTGAAAATCAGGAAAGCGATCCATGCACTTGGACATTCCAAGTATGTTGGAATGTCTTGAAATTGTACTCAGTCATAGTCAACGACGCCCTGAACAAGAATCCGTTGAAAATATTTGCATATCGCTTAAGGAATATTTCTAATGAATTTTTGAAAATCAGGAAAGCGATCCATGCACTTAGGCAGTGACTTAACTTTTTTGTCAAAAAAGACCCCAAACGTATCTTGGAATGTCTTGAAATTGTACACAGTCATAGTCAAGCATGCCCTGAACAAGAATCCGTTGAATATATTTGCATATCTCTTGAAGAATATTTTTAATGAACTTTTGAAAATCAGGAAAGCGATCCATGCACTTGGACATTCCAAGTATGTTGGAATGTCTTGAAATTGTACTCAGTCATAGTCAACGACGCCCTGAACAAGAATCCGTTGAAAATATTTGCGTATCGTTTAAGGAATATTTTTAAAGAATTTCTGAAAATCAGGAAAGCGATCCATGCACTTAGGCAGTGACTTAACTTTTTCGTCAAAAAAGACCCCAAAAGTATCTTGGAATGTCTTGAAATTGTACACAGTCATAGTCAAGAATGCCCTGAACAAGAATCCGTTGAATATATTTGCATATCTCTTGAAGAATATTTTTAATGAATTTTTGAAAATCCGGAAAGTGATCCATGCACTTGGACATTCCAAGTATGTTGGAATGTCTTGAAATTGTACTCGGTCATAGTCAACGACGCCCTGAACAAGAATCCATTGAAAATATTTGCATATCTCTTAAGGAATATTTTTAATGAATTTTTGAAAATGATGAAAGTCTGTGCACTTAGGCAGTGACTTAACTTTTTATTCAAAAAAGACCCCAAAGGTATCTTGGAATGTCTTGAAATTGTACACAGTCATAGTCAAGCATGCCCTGAACAAGAATCCGTTGAATATATTTGCATATCTCTTGAAGAATATTTTTAATGAATTTTTGAAAATCCGGAAAGCGATCCATGCACTTGGACATTCCAAGTATGTTGGAATGTCTTGAAATTGTACTCGGTCATAGTCAACGACGCCCTGAACAAGAATCCATTGAAAATATTTGCATATCTCTTAAGGAATATTTTTAATGAATTTTTGAAAATGATGAAAGTCTGTGCACTTAGGCAGTGACTTAACTTTTTATTCAAAAAAGACCCCAAAGGTATCTTGGAATGTCTTGAAATTGTACACAGTCATAGTCAAGCATGCCCTGAACAAGAATCCGTTGAATATATTTGCATATCTCTTGAAGAATATTTTTAATGAACTTTTGAAAATCAGGAAAGCGATCCATGCACTTAGGCAGTGACTTAACTTTTTTGTCAAAAAAGACCCCAAAAGTATCTTGGAATGTCTTGAAATTGTACACAGTCATAGTCAAGCATGCCCTGAACAAGAATCCGTTGAATATATTTGCATATCTCTTGAAGAATATTTTTAATGAACTTTTGAAAATCAGGAAAGCGATCCATGCACTTGGACATTCCAAGTATGTTGGAATGTCTTGAAATTGTAATCAGTCATAGTCAACGATGCCCTGAACAAGAATCCGTTGAAAATATTTGCATATCGTTTAAGGAATATTTTTAAAGAATTTCTGAAAATCAGGAAAGCGATCCATGCACTTAGGCAGTGACTTAACTTTTTATTCAAAAAAGACCCCAAAAGTATCTTGGAATGTCTTGAAATTGTACACAGTCATAGTCAAGCATGCCCTGAACAAGAATCCGTTGAATATATTTGCATATCGCTTAAGGAATATTTTTAATGAATTTTTGAAAATCAGGAAAGCGATCCATGCACTTGGACATTCCAAGTATGTTGGAATGTCTTGAAATTGTACTCAGTCATAGTCAACGACGCCCTGAACAAGAATCCGTTGAAAATATTTGCATATCGCTTCAGGAATATTTTAAATGAATTTTTGAAAATCAGGAAAGCGATCCATGCACTGAGGCAGTGACTTAACTTTTTTGTCAAAAAAGACCCCAAAAGTATCTTGGAATGTCTTGAAATTGTACACAGTCATAGTCAAGCATGCCCTGAACAAGAATCCGTTGAATATATTTGCATATCTCTTGAGGAATATTTTTAATGAATTTTTGAAAATGATGAAAGTCTGTGCACTTAGGCAGTGACTTAACTTTTTATCCAAAAAAGACCCCAAAGGTATCTTGGAATGTCTTGAAATTGTACACAGTCATAGTCAAGCATGCCCTGAACAAGAATCCGTTGAATATATTTGCATATCTCTTGAAGAATATTTTTAATGAACTTTTGAAAATCAGGAAAGCGATCCATGCACTTGGACATTCCAAGTATGTTGGAATGTCTTGAAATTGTACTCAGTCATAGCCAACGACGCCCTGAACAAGAATCCGTTGAAAATATTTGCATATCGTTTAAGGAATATTTTTAAAGAATTTCTGAAAATCAGGAAAGCGATCCATGCACTTAGGCAGTGACTTAACTTTTTATCCAAAAAAGACCCCAAAGGTATCTTGGAATGTCTTGAAATTGTACACAGTCATAGTCAAGCATGCCCTGAACAAGAATCCGTTGAATATATTTGCATATCTCTTGAAGAATATTTTTAATGAATTTTTGAAAATCCGGAAAGCGATCCATGCACTTGGACATTCCAAGTATGTTGGAATGTCTTGAAATTGTACTCGGTCATAGTCAACGACGCCCTGAACAAGAATCCATTGAAAATATTTGCATATCTCTTAAGGAATATTTTTAATGAATTTTTGAAAATGATGAAAGTCTGTGCACTTAGGCAGTGACTTAACTTTTTATCCAAAAAAGACCCCAAAGGTATCTTGGAATGTCTTGAAATTGTACACAGTCATAGTCAAGCATGCCCTGAACAAGAATCCGTTGAATATATTTGCATATCTCTTGAAGAATATTTTTAATGAACTTTTGAAAATCAGGAAAGCGATCCATGCACTTAGGCAGTGACTTAACTTTTTTGTCAAAAAAGACCCCAAAAGTATCTTGGAATGTCTTGAAATTGTACACAGTCATAGTCAAGCATGCCCTGAACAAGAATCCGTTGAATATATTTGCATATCTCTTGAAGAATATTTTTAATGAACTTTTGAAAATCAGGAAAGCGATCCATGCACTTGGACATTCCAAGTATGTTGGAATGTCTTGAAATTGTAATCAGTCATAGTCAACGATGCCCTGAACAAGAATCCGTTGAAAATATTTGCATATCGTTTAAGGAATATTTTTAAAGAATTTCTGAAAATCAGGAAAGCGATCCATGCACTTAGGCAGTGACTTAACTTTTTATTCAAAAAAGACCCCAAAAGTATCTTGGAATGTCTTGAAATTGTACACAGTCATAGTCAAGCATGCCCTGAACAAGAATCCGTTGAATATATTTGCATATCGCTTAAGGAATATTTTTAATGAATTTTTGAAAATCAGGAAAGCGATCCATGCACTTGGACATTCCAAGTATGTTGGAATGTCTTGAAATTGTACTCAGTCATAGTCAACGACGCCCTGAACAAGAATCCGTTGAAAATATTTGCATATCGCTTCAGGAATATTTTAAATGAATTTTTGAAAATCAGGAAAGCGATCCATGCACTGAGGCAGTGACTTAACTTTTTTGTCAAAAAAGACCCCAAAAGTATCTTGGAATGTCTTGAAATTGTACACAGTCATAGTCAAGCATGCCCTGAACAAGAATCCGTTGAATATATTTGCATATCTCTTGAAGAATATTTTTAATGAACTTTTGAAAATCAGGAAAGCGATCCATGCACTTGGACATTCCAAGTATGTTGGAATGTCTTGAAATTGTACTCAGTCATAGTCAACGACGCCCTGAACAAGAATCAATTGAAAATATTTGCATATCTCTTAAGGAATATTTTTAATGAATTTTTGAAAATGAGGAAAGTCTGTGCACTCAGGCAGTGACTTAACTTTTTATTCAAAAAAGACCCCAAAAGTATCTTGGAATGTCTTGAAATTGTACACAGTCATAGTCAAGCATGCCCTGAACAAGAATCCGTTGAATATATTTGCATATCTCTTGAAGAATATTTTTAATGAACTTTTGAAAATCAGGAAAGCGATCCATGCACTTGGACATTCCAAGTATGTTGGAATGTCTTGAAATTGTACTCAGTCATAGTCAACGACGCCCTGAACAAGAATCCGTTGAAAATATTTGCATATCGTTTAAGGAATATTTTTAAAGAATTTCTGAAAATCAGGAAAGCGATCCATGCACTTAGGCAGTGACTTAACTTTTTCGTCAAAAAAGACCCCAAAAGTATCTTGGAATGTCTTGAAATTGTACACAGTCATAGTCAAGAGTGCCCTGAACAAGAATCCGTTGAATATATTTGCATATCTCTTGAAGAATATTTTTAATGAATTTTTGAAAATCCGGAAAGCGATCCATGCACTTGGACATTCCAAGTATGTTGGAATGTCTTGAAATTGTACTCGGTCATAGTCAACGACGCCCTGAACAAGAATCCATTGAAAATATTTGCATATCTCTTAAGGAATATTTTTAATGAATTTTTGAAAATGATGAAAGTCTGTGCACTTAGGCAGTGACTTAACTTTTTATCCAAAAAAGACCCCAAAGGTATCTTGGAATGTCTTGAAATTGTACACAGTCATAGTCAAGCATGCCCTGAACAAGAATCCGTTGAATATATTTGCATATCTCTTGAAGAATATTTTTAATGAACTTTTGAAAATCAGGAAAGCGATCCATGCACTTGGACATTCCAAGTATGTTGGAATGTCTTGAAATTGTACTCAGTCATAGTCAACGACGCCCTGAACAAGAATCCGTTGAAAATATTTGCATATCGCTTAAGGAATATTTTTAATGAATTTTTGAAAATCAGGAAAGCGATCCATGCACTTAGGCAGTGACTTAACTTTTTTGTCAAAAAAGACCCCAAAAGTATCTTGGAATGTCTTGAAATTGTTCACAGTCATAGTCAAGCATGCCCTGAACAAGAATCCGTTGAATATATTTGCATATCTCTTGAAGAATATTTTTAATGAATTTTTGAAAATCCGAAAAGCGATCCATGCACTTGGACATTCCAAGTATGTTGGAATGTCTTTAAATTGTACTCAGTCATAGTCAACGACGCCCTGAACAAGAATCCGTTGAAAATATTTGCATATCGCTTAAGGAATATTTTTAAAGAATTTCTGAAAATCAGGAAAGCGATCCATGCACTTAGGCAGTGACTTAACTTTTTCGTCAAAAAAGACCCCAAAAGTATCTTGGAATGTCTTGAAATTGTACACAGTCATAGTCAAGCATGCCCTGAACAAGAATCCGTTGAATATATTTGCATATCTCTTGAAGAATATTTTTAATGAATTTTTGAAAATCCGGAAAGCGATCCATGCACTTGGACATTCCAAGTATGTTGGAATGTCTTGAAATTGTACTCAGTCATAGTCAACAACGCCCTGAACAAGAATCCATTGAAAATATTTGCATATCTCTTAAGGAATATTTTTAATGAATTTTTGAAAATGAGGAAAGCGATCCATGCACTTAGGCAGTGACTTAACTTTTTCGTCAAAAAAGACCCCAAAAGTATCTTGGAATGTCTTGAAATTGTACACAGTCATAGTCAAGCATGCCCTGAACAAGAATCGGTTGAATATATTTGCATATCTCTTGAAGAATATTTTTAATGAACTTTTGAAAATCAGGAAAGCGATCCATGCACTTGGACATTCCAAGTATGTTGGAATGTCTTGAAATTGTACTCAGTCATAGTCAACGACGCCCTGAACAAGAATCCGTTGAAAATATTTGCATATCGCTTAAGGAATATTTTTAATGAATTTTTGAAAATCAGGAAAGCGATCCATGCACTTAGGCAGTGACTTAACTTTTTTGTCAAAAAAGACCCCAAAAGTATCTTGGAATGTCTTGAAATTGTACACAGTCATAGTCAAGCATGCCCTGAACAAGAATCCGTTGAATATATTTGCATATCTCTTGAAGAATATTTTTAATGAATTTTTGAAAATCCGAAAAGCGATCCATGCACTTGGACATTCCAAGTATGTTGGAATGTCTTGAAATTGTACTCAGTCATAGTCAACGACGCCCTGAACAAGAATCCGTTGAAAATATTTGCATATCTCTTAAGGAATATTTTTAATGAATTTTTGAAAATGAGGAAAGTCTGTGCACTTCGGCAGTGACTTAACTTTTTATTCAAAAAGACCCCAAAGGTATCTTGGAATGTCTTGAAATTGTACACAGTCATAGTCAAGCATGCCCTGAACAAGAATCCGTTGAATATATTTGCATATCTCTTGAAGAATATTTTTAATGAACTTTTGAAAATCAGGAAAGCGATCCATGCACTTGGACATTCCAAGTATGTTGGAATGTCTTGAAATTGTACTCAGTCATAGTCAACGACGCCCTGAACAAGAATCCGTTGAAAATATTTGCATATCGTTTAAGGAATATTTTTAAAGAATTTCTGAAAATCAGGAAAGCGATCCATGCACTTAGGCAGTGACTTAACTTTTTATTCAAAAAAGACCCCAAAAGTATCTTGGAATGTCTTGAAATTGTACACAGTCATAGTCAAGCATGCCCTGAACAAGAATCCGTTGAATATATTTGCATATCTCTTGAAGAATATTTTTAATGAACTTTTGAAAATCAGGAAATTGATCCATGCACTTGGACATTCCAAGTATGTTGGAATGTCTTGAAATTGTACTCAGTCATAGTCAACGACGCCCTGAACAAGAATCCGTTGAAAATATTTGCATATCGTTTAAGGAATATTTTTAAAGAATTTCTGAAAATCAGGAAAGCGATCCATGCACTTAGGCAGTGACTTAACTTTTTCGTCAAAAAAGACCCCAAAAGTATCTTGGAATGTCTTGAAATTGTACACAGTCATAGTCAAGCATGCCCTGAACAAGAACCTGTTGAATATATTTGCATATCTCTTGAAGAATATTTTGAATGAATTTTTGAAAATCCGGAAAGCTATCCATGCACTTGGACATTCCAAGTAAGTTGGAATGTCTTGAAATTGTACTCAGTCATAGTCAACGACGCCCTGAACAAGAATCTATTGAAAATATTTGCATATCTCTTAAGGAATATTTTTAATGAATTTTTGAAAATGAGGAATTTCTGTGCACTTAGGCAGTGACTTAACTTTTTATTCAAAAAAGACCCCAAAAGTATCTTGGAATGTCTTGAAATTGTACACAGTCATAGTCAAGCATGCCCTGAACAAGAATCCGTTGAATATATTTGCATATCTCTTGAAGAATATTTTTAATGAATTTTTGAAAATCCGAAAAGCGATCCATGCACTTGGACATTCCAAGTATGTTGGAATGTCTTGAAATTGTACTCAGTCATAGTCAACGACGCCCTGAACAAGAATCAATTGAAAATATTTGCATATCTCTTAAGGAATATTTTTAATGAATTTTTGAAAATTAGGAAAGCGATCCATGCACTTAGGCAGTGACTTAACTTTTGATGTTTTTGGTTTGTTTTTAAAGCATTAAAGCTGCAGGAGTTCATCCATGTCGCCCAGTCGCTGGAAACAAACGTTTGGACACCATGGATCACACAGCAGGAAATAAGGTGAGACGGAGGAAACGATCCATTTGCCCTGATGCACTTAGTGACTTGACTTTTTTTTCAAAAAAGACCCCAAAAGTATCTTGGAATGTCTTGAAATTGTACACAGTCATAGTCAAGCATGCCCTGAACAAGAATCCGTTGAATATATTTGCATATCTCTTGAGGAATATTTTTAATGAATTTTTGAAAATCAGGAAAGCGATCCATGCACTTAGGCAGTGACTTAACTTTTGATGTTTTTGGGTTGTTTTTAAAGAATTAAAGCTGCAGGAGTTCATCCATGTCGTCCAGTCGCTGGAAACAAACGTTTGGACACTGTGGATCACACAGCAGGATATCAGGTGAGACGAATGAAACGATCCATTTGCCCTGATGCACTTAGTGACTTGACTTTTTTTTCAAAAAAAAACACAAAAGTAAATTGGAATGTCTTGAAATTGTACACAGTCATAGTCAAGCATGCCCTGAACAAGAATCCGTTGAATATATTTGCATATCTCTTGAAGAATATTTTTAATGAATTTTTGAAAATCCGGAAAGCGATCCATGCACTTGGATATTCCAAGTATGTTGGAATGTCTTGAAATTGTACTCAGTCATAGTTAACGACGCCCTGAACAAGAATCCGTTGAAAATATTTGCATATCGCTTAAGGAATATTTTTAATGAATTTTTGAAAATCAGGAAAGCAATCCATGCACTTAGGCAGTGACTTAACTTTTTTGTCAAAAAAGACCCCAAAAGTATCTTGGAATGTCTTGAAATTGTACACAGTCATAGTCAAGCATGCCCTGAACAAGAAACCGTTGAATATATTTGCATATCTCTTGAAGAATATTTTTAATGAATTTTTGAAAATCCGAAAAGCGATCCATGCACTTGGACATTCCAAGTATGTTGGAATGTCTTGAAATTGTACTCAGTCATAGTCAACGACGCCCTGAACAAGAATCAATTGAAAATATTTGCATATCTCTTAAGGAATATTTTTAATGAATTTTTGAAAATGAGGAAAGTCTGTGCACTTAGGCAGTGACTTAACTTTTTATTCAAAAAAGACCACAAAAGTATCTTGGAATGTCTTGAAATTGTACACAGTCATAGTCAAGCAAGCCCTGAACAAGAATCCGTTGAATATATTTGCATATCTCTTGAAGAATATTTTTAATGAACTTTTGAAAATCAGGAAAGCGATCCATGCACTTGGACATTCCAAGTATGTTGGAATGTCTTGAAATTGTACTCAGTCATAGTCAACAACGCCCTGAACAAGAATCCGTTGAAAATATTTGCATATCGCTTAAGGAATATTTTTAATGAATTTTTGAAAATCAGGAAAGCGATCCATGCACTTAGGCAGTGACTTAACTTTTTCGTCAAAAAAGACCCCAAAAGTATCTTGGAATGTCTTGAAATTGTACACAGTCATAGTCAAGCATGCCCTGAACAAGAATCCGTTGAATATATTTGCATATCTCTTGAAGAATATTTTTAATGAACTTTTGAAAATCAGGAAAGCGATCCATGTACTTGGACATTCAAAGTATGTTGGAATGTCTTGAAATTGTACTCGGTCATAGTCAACGACGCCCTGAACAAGAATCCGTTGAAAATATTTGCATATCGCTTAAGGAATATTTTTAATGAATTTTTGAAAATCAGGAAAGCCATCCATGCACTTAGGCAGTGACTTAACTTTTTCGTCAAAAAAGACCCCAAAAGTATCTTGGAATGTCTTGAAATTGTACACAGTCATAGTCAAGCATGCCCTGAACAAGAATCCATTGAATATATTTGCATATCTCTTGAAGAATATTTTGCATGAACTTTTGAAAATCAGGAAAGCGATCCATGCACTTGGACATTCCAAGTATGTTGGAATGTCTTGAAATTGTACTCAGTCATAGTCAACGACGCCCTGAACAAGAATCCGTTGAAAATATTTGCATATCGCTTAAGGAATATTTTTAATGAATTTTTGAAAATCAGGAAAGCGATCCATGCACTTAGGCAGTGACTTAACTTTTTCGTCAAAAAAGACCCCAAAAGTATCTTGGAATGTCTTGAAATTGTACACAGTCATAGTCAAGCATGCCCTGAACAAGAATCCGTTGAATATATTTGCATATCTCTTGAAGAATATTTTTAATGAATTTTTGAAAATCCGAAAAGCACCATGCACTTGGACATTCCAAGTATGTTGGAATGTCTTGAAATTGTACTCAGTCATAGTCAACGACGCTCTGAACAAGAATCAATTGAAAATATTTGCATATCTCTTAAGGAATATTTTTAATGAATTTTTGAAAATGAGGAAAGTCTGTGCACTTAGGCAGTGACTTAACTTTTTATTCAAAAAAGACCCCAAAAGTATCTTGGAATGTCTTGAAATTGTACACAGTCATAGTCAAGCATGCCCTGAACAAGAATCCGTTGAATATATTTGCATATCTCTTGAAGAATATTTTTAATGAACTTTTGAAAATCCGGAAAGCGATCCATGTACTTGGACATTCAAAGTATGTTGGAATGTCTTGAAATTGTACTCGGTCATAGTCAACGACGCCCTGAACAAGAATCCGTTGAAAATATTTGCATATCGCTTAAGGAATATTTTTAATGAATTTTTGAAAATGATGAAAGTCTGTGCACTTAGGCAGTGACTTAACTTTTTATTCAAAAAAGACCCCAAAGGTATCTTGGAATGTCTTGAAATTGTACACAGTCATAGTCAAGCATGCCCTGAACAAGAATCCGTTGAATATATTTGCATATCTCTTGAAGAATATTTTTAATGAAATTTTGAAAATCAGGAAAGCGATCCATGCACTTGGACATTCCAAGTATGTTGGAATGTCTTGAAATTGTACTCAGTCATAGTCAACGACGCCCTGAACAAGAATCCGTTGAAAATATTTGCATATCGTTTAAGGAATATTTTTAAAGAATTTCTGAAAATCAGGAAAGCGATCCATGCACTTAGGCAGTGACTAAACTTTTTTGTCAAAAAAGACCCCAAAAGTATCTTGGAATGTCTTGAAATTGTACACAGTCATAGTCAAGCATGCCCTGAACAAGAATATGTTGAATATATTTGCATATCTCTTGAAGAATATTTTTAATTAATTTTTGAAAATCCGAAAAGCGATCCATGCACTTGGACATTCCAAGTATGTTGGAATGTCTTGAAATTGTACTCAGTCATAGTCAACGACGCCCTGAACAAGAATCAATTGAAAATATTTGCATATCTCTTAAGGAATATTTTTAATGAATTTTTGAAAATGAGGAAAGTCTGTGCACTTAGGCAGTGACTTAACTTTTTATTCAAAAAAGACCCCAAAAGTATCTTGGAATGTCTTGAAATTGTACACAGTCATAGTCAAGCATGCCCTGAACAAGAATCCGTTGAATATATTTGCATATCTCTTGAAGAATATTTTTAATGAACTTTTGAAAATCAGGAAAGCGATCCATGCACTTGGACATTCCAAGTATGTTGGAATGTCTTGAAATTGTACTCAGTCATAGTCAACGACGCCCTGAACAAGAATCCGTTGAAAATATTTGCATATCTCTTAAGGAATATTTTTAATGAATTTTTGAAAATGAGGAAAGTCTGTGCACTTAGGCAGTGACTTAACTTTTTATTCAAAAAAGACCCCAAAAGTATCTTGGAATGTCTTGAAATTGTACACAGTCATAGTCAAGCATGCCCTGAACAAGAATCCGTTGAATATATTTGCATATCTCTTGAAGAATATTTTTAATGAACTTTTGAAAATCAGGAAAGCGATCCATGTACTTGGACATTCAAAGTATGTTGGAATGTCTTGAAATTGTACTCGGTCATAGTCAACGACGCCCTGAACAAGAATCCGTTGAAAATATTTGCATATCGCTTAAGGAATATTTTTAATGAATTTTTGAAAATCAGGAAAGCCATCCATGTACTTAGGCAGTGACTGAACTTTTTCGTCAAAAAAGACCCCAAAAGTATCTTGGAATGTCTTGAAATTGTACACAGTAATAGTCAAGCATGCCCTGAACAAGAATCCGTTGAATATATTTGCATATCTCTTGAAGAATATTTTTAATGAACTTTTGAAAATCAGGAAAGCGATCCATGCACTTGGACATTCCAAGTATGTTGGAATGTCTTGAAATTGTACTCAGTCATAGTCAACGACGCCCTGAACAAGAATCCGTTGAAAATATTTGCATATCGCTTAAGGAATATTTTTAATGAATTTTTGAAAATCAGGAAAGCGATCCATGCACTTAGGCAGTGACTTAACTTTTTCGTCAAAAAAGACCCCAAAAGTATCTTGGAATGTCTTGAAATTGTACACAGTCATAGTCAAGCATGCCCTGAACAAGAATCCGTTGAATATATTTGCATATCTCTTGAAGAATATTTTTAATGAATTTTTGAAAATCCGAAAAGCACCATGCACTTGGACATTCCAAGTATGTTGGAATGTCTTGAAATTGTACTCAGTCATAGTCAACGACGCTCTGAACAAGAATCAATTGAAAATATTTGCATATCTCTTAAGGAATATTTTTAATGAATTTTTGAAAATGAGGAAAGTCTGTGCACTTAGGCAGTGACTTAACTTTTTATTCAAAAAAGACCCCAAAAGTATCTTGGAATGTCTTGAAATTGTACACAGTCATAGTCAAGCATGCCCTGAACAAGAATCCGTTGAATATATTTGCATATCTCTTGAAGAATATTTTTAATGAACTTTTGAAAATCCGGAAAGCGATCCATGTACTTGGACATTCAAAGTATGTTGGAATGTCTTGAAATTGTACTCGGTCATAGTCAACGACGCCCTGAACAAGAATCCGTTGAAAATATTTGCATATCGCTTAAGGAATATTTTTAAAGAATTTTTGGAAATCATGAAAGTGATCCATGCACTTAGGCAGTGACTTAACTTTTTCGTCAAAAAAGACCCCAAAAGTATCTTGGAATGTCTTGAAATTGTACACAGTCATAGTCAAGCATGCCCTGAACAAGAATCCGTTGAATATATTTGCATATCTCTTGAAGAATATTTTTAATGAATTTTTGAAAATCCGGAAAGCGATCCATGCACTTGGACATTCCAAGTATGTTGGAATGTCTTGAAATTGTACTCGGTCATAGTCAACGACGCCCTGAACAAGAATCCATTGAAAATATTTGCATATCTCTTAAGGAATATTTTTAATGAATTTTTGAAAATCAGGAAAGTCTGTGCACTTCGGCAGTGACTTAACTTTTTCGTCAAATAAGACCCCAAAAGTATCTTGGAATGTCTTGAAATTGTACACAGTCATAGTCAAGCATGCCCTGAACAAGAATCTGTTGAATATATTTGCATATCTCTTGAAGAATATTTTTAATGAACTTTTGAAAATCAGGAAAGCGATCCATGCACTTGGACATTCCAAGTATGTTGGAATGTCTTGAAATTGTAATCAGTCATAGTCAACGACGCCCTGAACAAGAATCCGTTGAAAATATTTGCATATCGTTTAAGGAATATTTTTAAAGAATTTCTGAAAATCAGGAAAGCGATCCATGCACTTAGGCAGTGACTAAACTTTTTTGTCAAAAAAGACCCCAAAAGTATCTTGGAATGTCTTGAAATTGTACACAGTCATAGTCAAGCATGCCCTGAACAAGAATATGTTGAATATATTTGCATATCTCTTGAAGAATATTTTTAATTAATTTTTGAAAATCCGAAAAGCGATCCATGCACTTGGACATTCCAAGTATGTTGGAATGTCTTGAAATTGTACTCAGTCATAGTCAACGACGCCCTGAACAAGAATCAATTGAAAATATTTGCATATCTCTTAAGGAATATTTTTAATGAATTTTTGAAAATGAGGAAAGTCTGTGCACTTAGGCAGTGACTTAACTTTTTATTCAAAAAAGACCCCAAAAGTATCTTGGAATGTCTTGAAATTGTACACAGTCATAGTCAAGCATGCCCTGAACAAGAATCCGTTGAATATATTTGCATATCTCTTGAAGAATATTTTTAATGAACTTTTGAAAATCAGGAAAGCGATCCATGCACTTGGACATTCCAAGTATGTTGGAATGTCTTGAAATTGTACTCAGTCATAGTCAACGACGCCCTGAACAAGAATCCGTTGAAAATATTTGCATATCGTTTAAGGAATATTTTTAAAGAATTTCTGAAAATCAGCAAAGCGATCCATGCACTTAGGCAGTGACTTAACTTTTTCGTCAAAAAAGACCCCAAAAGTATCTTGGAATGTCTTGAAATTGTACACAGTCATAGTCAAGAATGCCCTGAACAAGAATCCGTTGAATATATTTGCATATCTCTTGAAGAATATTTTTAATGAATTTTTGAAAATCCGGAAAGCGATCCATGCACTTGGACATTCCAAGTATGTTGGAATGTCTTGAAATTGTACTCGGTCATAGTCAACGACGCCCTGAACAAGAATCCATTGAAAATATTTGCATATCTCTTAAGGAATATTTTTAATGAATTTTTGAAAATGATGAAAGTCTGTGCACTGAGGCAGTGACTTAACTTTTTTTTCAAAAAAGACCCCAAAGGTATCTTGGAATGTCTTGAAATTGTACACAGTCATAGTCAAGCATGCCCTGAACAAGAATCCATTGAATATATTTGCATATCTCTTGAAGAATATTTTTAATGAACTTTTGAAAATCAGGAAAGGGATCCATGTATTTGGACATTCAAAGTATGTTGGAATGTCTTGAAATTGTACTCAGTCATAGTCAACGACGCCCTGAACAAGAATCCGTTGAAAATATTTGCATATCGCTTAAGGAATATTTTTAATGAATTTTTGAAAATCAGGAAAGCGATCCATGCACTTAGGCAGTGACTTAACTTTTTCGTCAAAAAAGACCCCAAAAGTATCTTGGAATGTCTTGAAATTGTACACAGTCATAGTCAAGCATGCCTTGAACAAGAATCCGTTGAATATATTTGCATATCTCTTGAAGAATATTTTTAATGAACTTTTGAAAATCAGGAAAGCGATCCATGCACTTGGACATTCCAAGTATGTTGGAATGTCTTGAAATTGTACTCAGTCATAGTCAACGACGCCCTGAACAAGAATCCGTTGAAAATATTTGCATATCGCTTAAGGAATATTTTTAATGAATTTTTGAAAATCAGGAAAGCGATCCATGCACTTAGGCAGTGACTTAACTTTTTCGTCAAAAAAGACCCCAAAAGTATCTTGGAATGTCTTGAAATTGTACACAGTCATAGTCAAGCATGCCCTGAACAAGAATCCGTTGAATATATTTGCATATCTCTTGAAGAATATTTTTAATGAATTTTTGAAAATCCGAAAAGCGATCCATGCACTTGGACATTCCAAGTATGTTGGAATGTCTTGAAATTGTACTCAGTCATAGTCAACGACGCCCTGAACAAGAATCCATTGAAAATATTTGCATATCTCTTAAGGAATATTTTTAATGAATTTTTGAAAATGATGAAAGTCTGTGCACTTAGGCAGTGACTTAACTTTTTATTCAAAAAAGACCCCAAAGGTATCTTGGAATGTCTTGAAATTGTACACAGTCATAGTCAAGCATGCCCTGAACAAGAATCCGTTGAATATATTTGCATATCTCTTGAAGAATATTTTTAATGAACTTTTGAAAATCAGGAAAGCGATCCATGCACTTGGACATTGCAAGTATGTTGGAATGTCTTGAAATTGTACTCAGTCATAGTCAACGACGCCCTGAACAAGAATCCGTTGAAAATATTTGCATATCGTTTAAGGAATATTTTTAAAGAATTTCTGAAAATCAGGAAAGCGATCCATGCACTTAGGCAGTGACTAAACTTTTTATTCAAAAAAGACCCCAAAAGTATCTTGGAATGTCTTGAAATTGTACACAGTCATAGTCAAGCATGCCCTGAACAAGAATCCGTTGAATATATTTGCATATCTCTTGAAGAATATTTTTAATGAACTTTTGAAAATCAGGAAAGCGATCCATGCACTTGGACATTCCAAGTATGTTGGAATGTCTTGAAATTGTACTCGGTCATAGTCAAACGACGCCCTGAACAAGAATCCATTGAAAATATTTGCATATCTCTTAAGGAATATTTTTAATGAATTTTTGAAAATGATGAAAGTCTGTGCACTTAGGCAGTGACTTAACTTTTTATTCAAAAAAGACCCCAAAGGTATCTTGGAATGTCTTGAAATTGTACACAGTCATAGTCAAGCATGCCCTGAACAAGAATCCGTTGAATATATTTGCATATCTCTTGAAGAATATTTTTAATGAACTTTTGAAAATCAGGAAAGCGATCCATGCACTTAGGCAGTGACTTAACTTTTTTGTCAAAAAAGACCCCAAAAGTATCTTGGAATGTCTTGAAATTGTACACAGTCATAGTCAAGAATGCCCTGAACAAGAATCCGTTGAATATATTTGCATATCTCTTGAAGAATATTTTTAATGAACTTTTGAAAATCAGGAAAGCGATCCATGCACTTGGACATTCCAAGTATGTTGGAATGTCTTGAAATTGTACTCAGTCATAGTCAACGACGCCCTGAACAAGAATCCATTGAAAATATTTGCATATCTCTTAAGGAATATTTTTAATGAATTTTTGAAAATGATGAAAGTCTGTGCACTTAGGCAGTGACTTAACTTTTTATTCAAAAAAGACCCCAAAGGTATCTTGGAATGTCTTCAAATTGTACACAGTCATAGTCAAGCATGCCCTGAACAAGAATCTGTTGAATATATTTGCATATCTCTTGAAGAATATTTTTAATGAACTTTTGAAAATCAGGAAAGCTATCCATGCACTTGGACATTCCAAGTATGTTGGAATGTCTTGAAATTGTACTCAGTCATAGTCAACGACGCCCTGAACAAGAATCCGTTGAAAATATTTGCATATCGCTTAAGGAATATTTCTAATGAATTTTTGAAAATCAGGAAAGCGATCCATGCACTTAGGCAGTGACTTAACTTTTTTGTCAAAAAAGACCCCAAAAGTATCTTGGAATGTCTTGAAATTGTACACAGTCATAGTCAAGCATGCCCTGAACAAGAATCCGTTGAATATATTTGCATATCTCTTGAAGAATATTTTTAATGAACTTTTGAAAATCAGGAAAGCGATCCATGCACTTGGACATTCCAAGTATGTTGGAATGTCTTGAAATTGTACTCAGTCATAGTCAACGACGCCCTGAACAAGAATCCGTTGAAAATATTTGCGTATAGTTTAAGGAATATTTTTAAAGAATTTCTGAAAATCAGGAAAGCGATCCATGCACTTAGGCAGTGACTTAACTTTTTCGTCAAAAAAGACCCCAAAAGTATCTTGGAATGTCTTGAAATTGTACACAGTCATAGTCAAGAATGCCCTGAACAAGAATCCGTTGAATATATTTGCATATCTCTTGAAGAATATTTTTAATGAATTTTTGAAAATCCGAAAAGCGATCCATGCACTTGGACATTCCAAGTATGTTGGAATGTCTTGAAATTGTACTCAGTCATAGTCAACGACGCTCTGAACAAGAATCAATTGAAAATATTTGCATATCTCTTAAGGAATATTTTTAATGAATTTTTGAAAATGAGGAAAGTCTGTGCACTAAGCCAGTGACTTAACTTTTCATTCAAAAAAGACCCCAAAAGTATCTTGGAATGTCTTGAAATTGTACACAGTCATAGTCAAGCATGCCCTGAACAAGAATCCGTTGAATATATTTGCATATCTCTTGAAGAATATTTTTAATGAACTTTTGAAAATCAGGAAAGCGATCCATGTACTTGGACATTCAAAGTATGTAGGAATGTCTTGAAATTGTACTCGTTCATAGTCAACGACGCCCTGAACAAGAATCCGTTGAAAATATTTGCATATCGCTTAAGGAATATTTTTAATGAATTTTTGAAAATCAGGAAAGCGATCCATGCACTTAGGCAGTGACTTAACTTTTTCGTCAAAAAAGACCCCAAAAGTATCTTGGAATGTCTTGAAATTGTACACAGTCATAGTCAAGCATGCCCTGAACAAGAATCCGTTGAATATATTTGCATATCTCTTGAAGAATATTTTTAATGAATTTTTGAAAATCCGGAAAGCGATCCATGCACTTGGACATTCCAAGTATGTTGGAATGTCTTGAAATTGTACTCGGTCATAGTCAACGACGCCCTGAACAAGAATCCATTGAAAATATTTGCATATCTCTTAAGGAATATTTTTAATGAATTTTTGAAAATGATGAAAGTCTGTGCACTTAGGCAGTGACTTAACTTTTTATTCAAAAAAGACCCCAAAGGTATCTTGGAATGTCTTGAAATTGTACACAGTCATAGTCAAGCATGCCCTGAACAAGAATCCGTTGAATATATTTGCATATCTCTTGAAGAATATTTTGAATGAACTTTTGAAAATCAGGAAAGCGATCCATGCACTTGGACATTGCAAGTATGTTGGAATGTCTTGAAATTGTACTCAGTCATAGACAACGATGCCCTGAACAAGAATCCGTTGAAAATATTTGCATATCGTTTAAGGAATATTTTTAAAGAATTTCTGAAAATCAGGAAAGCGATCCATGCACTTAGGCAGTGACTAAACTTTTTTGTCAAAAAAGACCCCAAAAGTATCTTGGAATGTCTTGAAATTGTACACAGTCATAGTCAAGCATGCCCTGAACAAGAATATGTTGAATATATTTGCATATCTCTTGAATAATATTTTTAATGAATTTTTGAAAATCCGAAAAGCGATCCATGCACTTGGACATTCCAAGTATGTTGGAATGTCTTGAAATTGTACTCAGTCATAGTCAACGACGCCCTGAACAAGAATCCATTGAAAATATTTGCATATCTCTTAAGGAATATTTTTAATGAATTTTTGAAAATGATGAAAGTCTGTGCACTTAGGCAGTGACTTAACTTTTTATTCAAAAAAGACCCCAAAGGTATCTTGGAATGTCTTGAAATTGTACACAGTCATAGTCAAGCATGCCCTGAACAAGAATCCGTTGAATATATTTGCATATCTCTTGAAGAATATTTTTAATGAACTTTTGAAAATCAGGAAAGCGATCCATGCACTTGGACATTCCAAGTATGTTGGAATGTCTTGAAATTGTACTCAGTCATAGTCAACGACGCCCTGAACAAGAATCCGTTGAAAATATTTGCATATCGTTTAAGGAATATTTTTAAAGAATTTCTGAAAATCAGGAAAGCGATCCATGCACTTAGGCAGTGACTTAACTTTTTCGTCAAAAAAGACCCCAAAAGTATCTTGGAATGTCTTGAAATTGTACACAGTCATAGTCAAGAATGCCCTGAACAAGAATCCGTTGAATATATTTGCATATCTCTTGAAGAATATTTTTAATGAATTTTTGAAAATCCGGAAAGCGATCCATGCACTTGGACATTCCAAGTATGTTGGAATGTCTTGAAATTGTACTCAGTCATAGTCAACGACGCCCTGAACAAGAATCCATTGAAAATATTTGCATATCTCTTAAGGAATATTTTTAATGAATTTTTGAAAATGATGAAAGTCTGTGCACTTAGGCAGTGACTTAACTTTTTATTCAAAAAAGACCCCAAAGGTATCTTGGAATGTCTTGAAATTGTACACAGTCATAGTCAAGCATGCCCTGAACAAGAATCCGTTGAATATATTTGCATATCTCTTGAAGAATATTTTTAATGAACTTTTGAAAATCAGGAAAGCGATCCATGCACTTGGACATTCCAAGTATGTTGGAATGTCTTGAAATTGTACTCAGTCATAGTCAACGACGCCCTGAACAAGAATCCGTTGAAAATATTTGCATATCGTTTAAGGAATATTTTAAAAGAATTTCTGAAAATCAGGAAAGCGATCCATGCACTTAGGCAGTGACTTAACTTTTTTGTCAAAAAAGACCCCAAAAGTATCTTGGAATGTCTTGAAATTGTACACAGTCATAGTCAAGCATGCCCTGAACAAGAATCCGTTGAATATATTTGCATATCTCTTGAAGAATATTTTTAATGAATTTTTGAAAATCCGAAAAGCGATCCATGCACTTGGACATTCCAAGTATGTTGGAATGTCTTTAAATTGTACTCAGTCATAGTCAACGACGCCCTGAACAAGAATCAATTGAAAATATTTGCATATCTCTTAAGGAATATTTTTAATGAATTTTTGAAAATGAGGAAAGTCTGTGCACTTAGGCAGTGACTTAACTTTTTATTCAAAAAAGACCCCAAAAGTATCTTGGAATGTCTTGAAATTGTACACAGTCATAGTCAAGCATGCCCTGAACAAGAATATGTTGAATATATTTGCATATCTCTTGAAGAATATTTTTAATTAATTTTTGAAAATCCGAAAAGCGATCCATGCACTTGGACATTCCAAGTATGTTGGAATGTCTTGGAATTGTACTCAGTCATAGTCAACGACGCCCTGAACAAGAATCAATTGAAAATATTTGCATATCTCTTAAGGAATATTTTTAATGAATTTTTGAAAATGAGGAAAGTCTGTGCACTTAGGCAGTGACTTAACTTTTTATTCAAAAAAGACCCCAAAAGTATCTTGGAATGTCTTGAAATTGTACACAGTCATAGTCAAGCATGCCCTGAACAAGAATCCGTTGAATATATTTGCATATCTCTTGAAGAATATTTTTAATGAACTTTTGAAAATCAGGAAAGCGATCCATGCACTTGGACATTCCAAGTATGTTGGAATGTCTTGAAATTGTACTCAGTCATAGTCAACGACGCCCTGAACAAGAATCCGTTGAAAATATTTGCATATCGTTTAAGGAATATTTTTAAAGAATTTCTGAAAATCAGGAAAGCGATCCATGCACTTAGGCAGTGACTTAACTTTTTCGTCAAAAAAGACCCCAAAAGTATCTTGGAATGTCTTGAAATTGTACACAGTCATAGTCAAGAATGCCCTGAACAAGAATCCGTTGAATATATTTGCATATCTCTTGAAGAATATTTTTAATGAATTTTTGAAAATCCGGAAAGCGATCCATGCACTTGGACATTCCAAGTATGTTGGAATGTCTTGAAATTGTACTCGGTCATAGTCAACGACGCCCTGAACAAGAATCCATTGAAAATATTTGCATATCTCTTAAGGAATATTTTTTATGAATTTTTGAAAATGATGAAAGTCTGTGCACTGAGGCAGTGACTTAACTTTTTTTTCAAAAAAGACCCCAAAGGTATCTTGGAATGTCTTGAAATTGTACACAGTCATAGTCAAGCATGCCCTGAACAAGAATCCATTGAATATATTTGCATATCTCTTGAAGAATATTTTTAATGAACTTTTGAAAATCAGGAAAGGGATCCATGTACTTGGACATTCAAAGTATGTTGGAATGTCTTGAAATTGTACTCGGTCATAGTCAACGACGCCCTGAACAAGAATCCGTTGAAAATATTTGCATATCGCTTAAGGAATATTTTTAATGAATTTTTGAAAATCAGGAAAGCGATCCATGCACTTAGGCAGTGACTTAACTTTTTCGTCAAAAAAGACCCCAAAAGTATCTTGGAATGTCTTGAAATTGTACACAGTCATAGTCAAGCATGCCCTGAACAAGAATCCGTTGAATATATTTGCATATCTCTTGAAGAATATTTTTAATGAACTTTTGAAAATCAGGAAAGCGATCCATGCACTTGGACATTCCAAGTATGTTGGAATGTCTTGAAATTGTACTCAGTCATAGTCAACGACGCCCTGAACAAGAATCCGTTGAAAATATTTGCATATCGCTTAAGGAATATTTTTAATGAATTTTTGAAAATCAGGAAAGCGATCCATGCACTTAGGCAGTGACTTAACTTTTTCGTCAAAAAAGACCCCAAAAGTATCTTGGAATGTCTTGAAATTGTACACAGTCATAGTCAAGCATGCCCTGAACAAGAATCCGTTGAATATATTTGCATATCTCTTGAAGAATATTTTTAAGGAATTTTTGAAAATCCGAAAAGCGATCCATGCACTTGGACATTCCAAGTATGTTGGAATGTCTTTAAATTGTACTCAGTCATAGTCAACGACGCCCTGAACAAGAATCAATTGAAAATATTTGCATATCTCTTAAGGAATATTTTTAATGAATTTTTGAAAATGAGGAAAGTCTGTGCACTTAGGTAGTGACTTAACTTTTTATTCAAAAAAGACCCCAAAAGTATCTTGGAATGTCTTGAAATTGTACACAGTCATAGTCAAGCATGCCCTGAACAAGAATCCGTTGAATATATTTGCATATCTCTTGAAGAATATTTTTAATGAACTTTTGAAAATCAGGAAAGCGATCCATGCACTTGGACATTCCAAGTATGTTGGAATGTCTTGAAATTGTACTCAGTCATAGTCAACGACGCCCTGAACAAGAATCCGTTGAAAATATTTGCATATCGCTTAAGGAATATTTTTAATGAATTTTTGAAAATTAGGAAAGCGATCCATGCACTTAGGCAGTGACTTAACTTTTTATTCAAAAAAGACCCCAAAAGTATCTTGGAATGTCTTGAAATTGTACACAGTCATAGTCAAGCATGCCCTGAACAAGAATCCGTTGAATATATTTGCATATCTCTTGAAGAATATTTTAAATGAATTTTTGAAAATCCGAAAAGCGATCCATGCACTTGGACATTCCAAGTATGTTGGAATGTCTTGAAATTGTACTCAGTCATAGTCAACGACGCCCTGAACAAGAATCAATTGAAAATATTTGCATATCTCTTAAGGAATATTTTTAATGAATTTTTGAAAATGAGGAAAGTCTGTGCACTTCGGCAGTGACTTAACTTTTTATTCAAAAAAGACCCCAAAAGTATCTTGGAATGTCTTGAAATTGTACACAGTCATAGTCAAGCATGCCCTGAACAAGAATCCGTTGAATATATTTGCATATCGCTTAAGGAATATTTTTAATGAATTTTTGAAAATCAGGAAAGCGATCCATGCACTTGGACATTCCAAGTATGTTGGAATGTCTTGAAATTGTACTCAGTCATAGTCAACGACGCCCTGAACAAGAATCCGTTGAAAATATTTGCATATCTCTTAAGGAATATTTTTAATGAATTTTTGAAAATGAGGAAAGTCTGTGCACTTCGGCAGTGACTTAACTTTTTATTCAAAAAAGACCCCAAAAGTATCTTGGAATGTCTTGAAATTGTACACAGTCATAGTCAAGCATGCCCTGAACAAGAATCCGTTGAATATATTTGCATATCTCTTGAAGAATATTTTTAATGAACTTTTGAAAATCAGGAAAGCGATCCATGCACTTGGACATTCCAAGTATGTTGGAATGTCTTGAAATTGTACTCAGTCATAGTCAACGACGCCCTGAACAAGAATCCGTTGAAAATATTTGCATATCTCTTAAGGAATATTTTTAATGAATTTTTGAAAATGAGGAATTTCTGTGCACTTAGGCAGTGACTTAACTTTTTATTCAAAAAAGACCCCAAAAGTATCTTGGAATGTCTTGAAATTGTACACAGTCATAGTCAAGCATGCCCTGAACAAGAATCCGTTGAATATATTTGCATATCGCTTAAGGAATATTTTTAATGAATTTTTGAAAATCAGGAAAGCGATCCATGCACTTGGACATTCCAAGTATGTTGGAATGTCTTGAAATTGTACTCAGTCATAGTCAACGACGCCCTGAACAAGAATCCGTTGAAAATATTTGCATATCGCTTCAGGAATATTTTAAATGAATTTTTGAAAATCAGGAAAGCGATCCATGCACTTAGGCAGTGACTTAACTTTTTTGTCAAAAAAGACCCCAAAAGTATCTTGGAATGTCTTGAAATTGTACACAGTCATAGTCAAGCATGCCCTGAACAAGAATCCGTTGAATATATTTGCATATCTCTTGAAGAATATTTTTAATGAACTTTTGAAAATCAGGAAAGCGATCCATGCACTTGGACATTCCAAGTATGTTGGAATGTCTTGAAATTGTACTCAGTCATAGTCAACGACGCCCTGAACAAGAATCCGTTGAAAATATTTGCATATCGCTTAAGGAATATTTTTAATGAATTTTTGAAAATCAGGAAAGCGATCCATGCACTTAGGCAGTGACTTAACTTTTTCGTCAAAAAAGACCCCAAAAGTATCTTGGAATGTCTTGAAATTGTACACAGTCATAGTCAAGCATGCCCTGAACAAGAATCCGTTGAATATATTTGCATATCTCTTGAAGAATATTTTAAATGAATTTTTGAAAATCCGAAAAGCGATCCATGCACTTGGACATTCCAAGTATGTTGGAATGTCTTTAAATTGTACTCAGTCATAGTCAACGACGCCCTGAACAAGAATCAATTGAAAATATTTGCATATCTCTTAAGGAATATTTTTAATGAATTTTTGAAAATGAGGAAAGTCTGTGCACTTAGGTAGTGACTTAACTTTTTATTCAAAAAAGACCCCAAAAGTATCTTGGAATGTCTTGAAATTGTACACAGTCATAGTCAAGCATGCCCTGAACAAGAATCCGTTGAATATATTTGCATATCTCTTGAAGAATATTTTTAATGAACTTTTGAAAATCAGGAAAGCGATCCATGCACTTGGACATTCCAAGTATGTTGGAATGTCTTGAAATTGTACTCAGTCATAGTCAACGACGCCCTGAACAAGAATCCGTTGAAAATATTTGCATATCGTTTAAGGAATATTTTTAAAGAATTTCTGAAAATCAGGAAAGCGATCCATGCACTTAGGCAGTGACTTAACTTTTTCGTCAAAAAAGACCCCAAAAGTATCTTGGAATGTCTTGAAATTGTACACAGTCATAGTCAAGCATGCCCTGAACAAGAATCCGTTGAATATATTTGCATATCTCTTGAAGAATATTTTTAATGAATTTTTGAAAATCCGGAAAGCGATCCATGCACTTGGACATTCCAAGTATGTTGGAATGTCTTGAAATTGTACTCAGTCATAGTCAACAACGCCCTGAACAAGAATCCATTGAAAATATTTGCATATCTCTTAAGGAATATTTTTAATGAATTTTTGAAAATGAGGAAAGTCTGTGCACTTAGGCAGTGACTTAACTTTTTATTCAAAAAAGACCCCAAAAGTATCTTGGAATGTCTTGAAATTGTACACAGTCATAGTCAAGCATGCCCAGAACAAGAATCCGTTGAATATATTTGCATATCTCTTGAAGAATATTTTTAATGAATTTTTGAAAATCAGGAAAGCGATCCATGCACTTGGACATTCCAAGTATGTTGGAATGTCTTGAAATTGTACTCAGTCATAGTCAACGACGCCCTGAACAAGAATCAATTGAAAATATTTGCATATCTCTTAAGGAATATTTTTAATGAATTTTTGAAAATGAGGAAAGTCTGTGCACTTCGGCAGTGACTTAACTTTTTATTCAAAAAAGACCCCAAAAGTATCTTGGAATGTCTTGAAATTGTACACAGTCATAGTCAAGCATGCCCTGAACAAGAATCCGTTGAATATATTTGCATATCTCTTGAAGAATATTTTTAATGAACTTTTGAAAATCAGGAAAGCGATCCATGCACTTGGACATTCCAAGTATGTTGGAATGTCTTGAAATTGTACTCAGTCATAGTCAACGACGCCCTGAACAAGAATCCGTTGAAAATATTTGCATATCGCTTAAGGAATATTTTTAATGAATTTTTGAAAATCAGGAAAGCGATCCATGCACTTAGGCAGTCACTTAACTTTTTCGTCAAAAAAGACCCCAAAAGTATCTTGGAATGTCTTGAAATTGTACACAGTCATAGTCAAGCATGCCCTGAACAAGAATCCGTTGAATATATTTGCATATCTCTTGAAGAATATTTTTAATGAACTTTTGAAAATCAGGAAAGCGATCCATGTACTTGGACATTCAAAGTATGTTGGAATGTCTTGAAATTGTACTCGGTCATAGTCAACGACGCCCTGAACAAGAATCCGTTGAAAATATTTGCATATCGCTTAAGGAATATTTTTAATGAATTTTTGAAAATCAGGAAAGCAATCCATGCACTTAGGCAGTGACTTAACTTTTTCGTCAAAAAAGACCCCAAAAGTATCTTGGAATGTCTTGAAATTGTACACAGTCATAGTCAAGCATGCCCTGAACAAGAATCCGTTGAATATATTTGCATATCTCTTGAAGAATATTTTTAATGAATTTTTGAAAATCCGAAAAGCACCATGCACTTGGACATTCCAAGTATGTTGGAATGTCTTGAAATTGTACTCAGTCATAGTCAACGACGCTCTGAACAAGAATCAATTGAAAATATTTGCATATCTCTTAAGGAATATTTTTAATGAATTTTTGAAAATGAGGAAAGTCTGTGCACTTAGGCAGTGACTTAACTTTTTATTCAAAAAAGACCCCAAAAGTATCTTGGAATGTCTTGAAATTGTACACAGTCATAGTCAAGCATGCCCTGAACAAGAATCCGTTGAATATATTTGCATATCTCTTGAAGAATATTTTTAATGAACTTTTGAAAATCAGGAAAGCGATCCATGTACTTGGACATTCAAAGTATGTTGGAATGTCTTGAAATTGTACTCGGTCATAGTCAACGACGCCCTGAACAAGAATCCGTTGAAAATATTTGCATATCGCTTAAGGAATATTTTTAATGAATTTTTGAAAATCAGGAAAGCGATCCATGCACTTAGGCAGTGACTTAACTTTTTCGTCAAAAAAGACCCCAAAAGTATCTTGGAATGTCTTGAAATTGTACACAGTCATAGTCAAGCATGCCCTGAACAAGAATCCGTTGAATATATTTGCATATCTCTTGAAGAATATTTTTAATGAATTTTTGAAAATCCGGAAAGCGATCCATGCACTTGGACATTCCAAGTATGTTGGAATGTCTTGAAATTGTACTCGGTCATAGTCAACGACGCCCTGAACAAGAATCCATTGAAAATATTTGCATATCTCTTAAGGAATATTTTTAATGAATTTTTGAAAATGATGAAAGTCTGTGCACTTAGGCAGTGACTTAACTTTTTATTCAAAAAAGACCCCAAAGGTATCTTGGAATGTCTTGAAATTGTACACAGTCATAGTCAAGCATGCCCTGAACAAGAATCCGTTGAATATATTTGCATATCTCTTGAAGAATATTTTTAATGAACTTTTGAAAATCAGGAAAGCGATCCATGCACTTGGACATTCCAAGTATGTTGGAATGTTTTGAAATTGTACTCAGTCATAGTCAACGACGCCCTGAACAAGAATCCGTTGAAAATATTTGCATATCGCTTAAGGAATATTTTTAATGAATTTTTGAAAATCATGAAAGCGATCCATGCACTTAGGCAGTGACTTAACTTTTTATTCAAAAAAGACCCCAAAAGTATCTTGGAATGTCTTGAAATTGTACACAGTCATAGTCAAGCATGCCCTGAACAAGAATCCGTTGAATATATTTGCATATCTCTTGAAGAATATTTTTAATGAACTTTTGAAAATCAGGAAAGCGATCCATGCACTTGGACATTCCAAGTATGTTGGAATGTCTTGAAATTGTACTCAGTCATAGTCAACGACGCCCTGAACAAGAATCCGTTGAAAATATTTGCATATCGCTTAAGGAATATTTTTAATGAATTTTTGAAAATCAGGAAAGCGATCCATGCACTTAGGCAGTGACTTAACTTTTTATTCAAAAAAGACCCCAAAAGTATCTTGGAATGTCTTGAAATTGTACACAGTCATAGTCAAGCATGCCCTGAACAAGAATCCGTTGAATATATTTGCATATCTCTTGAAGAATATTTTTAATGAATTTTTGAAAATCCGAAAAGCGATCCATGCACTTGGACATTCCAAGTATGTTGGAATGTCTTGAAATTGTACTCAGTCATAGTCAACGACGCCCTGAACAAGAATCAATTGAAAATATTTGCATATCTCTTAAGGAATATTTTTAATGAATTTTTGAAAATGAGGAAAGTCTGTGCACTTCGGCAGTGACTTAACTTTTTATTCAAAAAAGACCCCAAAAGTATCTTGGAATGTCTTGAAATTGTACACAGTCATAGTCAAGCATGCCCTGAACAAGAATCCGTTGAATATATTTGCATATCTCTTGAAGAATATTTTTAATGAACTTTTGAAAATCAGGAAAGCGATCCATGCACTTGGACATTCCAAGTATGTTGGAATGTCTTGAAATTGTACTCAGTCATAGTCAACGACGCCCTGAACAAGAATCCGTTGAAAATATTTGCATATCGCTTAAGGAATATTTTTAATGAATTTTTGAAAATCAGGAAAGCGATCCATGCACTTAGGCAGTGACTTAACTTTTTCGTCAAAAAAGACCCCAAAAGTATCTTGGAATGTCTTGAAATTGTACACAGTCATAGTCAAGCATGCCCTGAACAAGAATCCGTTGAATATATTTGCATATCTCTTGAAGAATATTTTTAATGAACTTTTGAAAATCAGGAAAGCGATCCATGTACTTGGACATTCAAAGTATGTTGGAATGTCTTGAAATTGTACTCGGTCATAGTCAACGACGCCCTGAACAAGAATCCGTTGAAAATATTTGCATATCGCTTAAGGAATATTTTTAATGAATTTTTGAAAATCAGGAAAGCGATCCATGCACTTAGGCAGTGACTTAACTTTTTCGTCAAAAAAGACCCCAAAAGTATCTTGGAATGTCTTGAAATTGTACACAGTCATAGTCAAGCATGCCCTGAACAAGAATCCGTTGAATATATTTGCATATCTCTTGAAGAATATTTTTAATGAATTTTTGAAAATCCGAAAAGCACCATGCACTTGGACATTCCAAGTATGTTGGAATGTCTTGAAATTGTACTCAGTCATAGTCAACGATGCTCTGAACAAGAATCAATTGAAAATATTTGCATATCTCTTAAGGAATATTTTTAATGAATTTTTGAAAATGAGGAAAGTCTGTGCACTTAGGCAGTGACTTAACTTTTTATTCAAAAAAGACCCCAAAAGTATCTTGGAATGTCTTGAAATTGTACACAGTCATAGTCAAGCATGCCCTGAACAAGAATCCGTTGAATATATTTGCATATCTCTTGAAGAATATTTTTAATGAACTTTTGAAAATCCGGAAAGCGATCCATGTACTTGGACATTCAAAGTATGTTGGAATGTCTTGAAATTGTACTCGGTCATAGTCAACGACGCCCTGAACAAGAATCCGTTGAAAATATTTGCATATCGCTTAAGGAATATTTTTAATGAATTTTTGAAAATCAGGAAAGCGATCCATGCACTTAGGCAGTGACTTAACTTTTTCGTCAAAAAAGACCCCAAAAGTATCTTGGAATGTCTTGAAATTGTACACAGTCATAGTCAAGCATGCCCTGAACAAGAATCCGTTGAATATATTTGCATATCTCTTGAAGAATATTTTTAATTAATTTTTGAAAATCCGGAAAGCGATCCATGCACTTGGACATTCCAAGTATGTTGGAATGTCTTGAAATTGTACTCGGTCATAGTCAACGACGCCCTGAACAAGAATCCATTGAAAATATTTGCATATCTCTTAAGGAATATTTTTAATGAATTTTTGAAAATGATGAAAGTCTGTGCACTTAGGCAGTGACTTAACTTTTTATTCAAAAAAGACCCCAAAGGTATCTTGGAATGTCTTGAAATTGTACACAGTCATAGTCAAGCATGCCCTGAACAAGAATCCGTTGAATATATTTGCATATCTCTTGAAGAATATTTTTAATGAACTTTTGAAAATCAGGAAAGCGATCCATGCACTTGGACATTCCAAGTATGTTGGAATGTCTTGAAATTGTACTCAGTCATAGTCAACGACGCCCTGAACAAGAATCCGTTGAAAATATTTGCATATCGTTTAAGGAATATTTTTAAAGAATTTCTGAAAATCAGGAAAGCGATCCATGCACTTAGGCAGTGACTTAACTTTTTCGTCAAAAAAGACCCCAAAAGTATCTTGGAATGTCTTGAAATTGTACACAGTCATAGTCAAGAATGCCCTGAACAAGAATCCGTTGAATATATTTGCATATCTCTTGAAGAATATTTTTAATGAATTTTTGAAAATCCGGAAAGCGATCCATGCACTTGGATATTCCAAGTATGTTGGAATGTCTTGAAATTGTACTCAGTCATAGTCAACGACGCCCTGAACAAGAATCCGTTGAAAATATTTGCATATCGCTTAAGGAATATTTTTAATGAATTTTTGAAAATGAGGAAAGTCTGTGCACTAAGGCAGTGACTTAACTTTTTATTCAAAAAAGACCCCAAAAGTATCTTGGAATGTCTTGAAATTGTACACAGTCATAGTCAAGCATGCCCTGAACAAGAATCCGTTGAATATATTTGCATATCTCTTGAAGAATATTTTTAATGAACTTTTGAAAATCAGGAAAGCGATCCATGTACTTGGACATTCAAAGTATGTTGGAATGTCTTGAAATTGTACTCAGTCATAGTCAACGACGCTCTGAACAAGAATCAATTGAAAATATTTGCATATCTCTTAAGGAATATTTTTAATGAATTTTTGAAAATGAGGAAAGTCTGTGCACTTAGGCAGTGACTTAACTTTTTATTCAAAAAAGACCCCAAAAGTATCTTGGAATGTCTTGAAATTGTACACAGTCATAGTCAAGAATGCCCTGAACAAGAATCCGTTGAATATATTTGCATATCTCTTGAAGAATATTTTTAATGAACTTTTGAAAATCCGGAAAGCGATCCATGTACTTGGACATTCAAAGTATGTTGGAATGTCTTGAAATTGTACTCGGTCATAGTCAACGACGCCCTGAACAAGAATCCGTTGAAAATATTTGCATATCGCTTAAGGAATATTTTTAATGAATTTTTGAAAATCAGGAAAGCGATCCATGCACTTAGGCAGTGACTTAACTTTTTCGTCAAAAAAGACCCCAAAAGTATCTTGGAATGTCTTGAAATTGTACACAGTCATAGTCAAGAATGCCCTGAACAAGAATCCGTTGAATATATTTGCATATCTCTTGAAGAATATTTTTAATGAATTTTTGAAAATCCGGAAAGCGATCCATGCACTTGGACATTCCAAGTATGTTGGAATGTCTTGAAATTGTACTCAGTCATAGTCAACGACGCCCTGAACAAGAATCCGTTGAAAATATTTGCATATCGTTTAAGGAATATTTTTAAAGAATTTCTGAAAATCAGGAAAGCGATCCATGCACTTAGGCAGTGACTAAACTTTTTTGTCAAAAAAGACCCCAAAAGTATCTTGGAATGTCTTGAAATTGTACACAGTCATAGTCAAGCATGCCCTGAACAAGAATATGTTGAATATATTTGCATATCTCTTGAAGAATATTTTTAATTAATTTTTGAAAATCCGAAAAGCGATCCATGCACTTGGACATTCCAAGTATGTTGGAATGTCTTGAAATTGTACTCAGTCATAGTCAACGACGCCCTGAACAAGAATCAATTGAAAATATTTGCATATCTCTTAAGGAATATTTTTAATGAATTTTTGAAAATGAGGAAAGTCTGTGCACTTAGGCAGTGACTTAACTTTTTATTCAAAAAAGACCCCAAAAGTATCTTGGAATGTCTTGAAATTGTACACAGTCATAGTCAAGCATGCCCTGAACAAGAATCCGTTGAATATATTTGCATATCTCTTGAAGAATATTTTTAATGAACTTTTGAAAATCAGGAAAGCGATCCATGCACTTGGACATTCCAAGTATGTTGGAATGTCTTGGAATTGTACTCAGTCATAGTCAACGACGCCCTGAACAAGAATCCGTTGCAAATATTTGCATATCGTTTAAGGAATATTTTTAAAGAATTTCTGAAAATCAGGAAAGCGATCCATGCACTTAGGCAGTGACTTAACTTTTTCGTCAAAAAAGACCCCAAAAGTATCTTGGAATGTCTTGAAATTGTACACAGTCATAGTCAAGAATGCCCTGAACAAGAATCCGTTGAATATATTTGCATATCTCTTGAAGAATATTTTTAATGAATTTTTGAAAATCCGGAAAACGATCCATGCACTTGGACATTCCAAGTATGTTGGAATGTCTTGAAATTGTACTCGGTCATAGTCAACGACGCCCTGAACAAGAATCCATTGAAAATATTTGCATATCTCTTAAGGAATATTTTTAATGAATTTTTGAAAATGATGAAAGTCTGTGCACTGAGGCAGTGACTTAACTTTTTATTCAAAAAAGACCCCAAAGGTATCTTGGAATGTCTTGAAATTGTACACAGTCATAGTCAAGCATGCCCTGAACAAGAATCCGTTGAATATATTTGCATATCTCTTGAAGAATATTTTTAATGAACTTTTGAAAATCAGGAAAGCGATCCATGCACTTGGACATTCCAAGTATGTTGGAATGTCTTGAAATTGTACTCAGTCATAGTCAACGACGCCCTGAACAAGAATCCGTTGAAAATATTTGCATATCGTTTAAGGAATATTTTTAAAGAATTTCTGAAAATCAGGAAAGCGATCCATGCACTTAGGCAGTGACTAAACTTTTTTGTCAAAAAAGACCCCAAAAGTATCTTGGAATGTCTTGAAATTGTACACAGTCATAGTCAAGCATGCCCTGAACAAGAATATGTTGAATATATTTGCATATCTCTTGAAGAATA
The DNA here is from genome assembly GCF_963457635.1 of Microchirus variegatus. Lineage (NCBI taxonomy): Eukaryota > Metazoa > Chordata > Actinopteri > Pleuronectiformes > Soleidae > Microchirus > Microchirus variegatus. The sequence continues at coordinate 111,531 of NW_028154691.1, read as the reverse complement.
TTTTTAATTAATTTTTGAAAATCCGAAAAGCGATCCATGCACTTGGACATTCCAAGTATGTTGGAATGTCTTGAAATTGTACTCAGTCATAGTCAACGACGCCCTGAACAAGAATCCGTTGAAAATATTTGCATATCGTTTAAGGAATATTTTTAAAGAATTTCTGAAAATCAGGAAAGCGATCCATGCACTTAGGCAGTGACTTAACTTTTTCGTCAAAAAAGACCCCAAAAGTATCTTGGAATGTCTTGAAATTGTACACAGTCATAGTCAAGAATGCCCTGAACAAGAATCCGTTGAATATATTTGCATATCTCTTGAAGAATATTTTTAATGAATTTTTGAAAATCCGGAAAGCGATCCATGCACTTGGACATTCCAAGTATGTTGGAATGTCTTGAAATTGTACTCAGTCATAGTCAACGACGCCCTGAACAAGAATCCGTTGAAAATATTTGCATATCGCTTAAGGAATATTTCTAATGAATTTTTGAAAATCAGGAAAGCGATCCATGCACTTAGGCAGTGACTTAACTTTTTTGTCAAAAAAGACCCCAAAAGTATCTTGGAATGTCTTGAAATTGTACACAGTCATAGTCAAGCATGCCCTGAACAAGAATCCGTTGAATATATTTGCATATCTCTTGAAGAATATTTTTAATGAATTTTTGAAAATCCGAAAAGCGATCCATGCACTTGGACATTCCAAGTATGTTGGAATGTCTTGAAATTGTACTCAGTCATAGTCAACGACGCCCTGAACAAGAATCAATTGAAAATATTTGCATATCTCTTAAGGAATATTTTTAATGAATTTTTGAAAATGAGGAAAGTCTGTGCACTTAGGCAGTGACTTAGCTTTTTATTCAAAAAAGACCCCAAAAGTATCTTGGAATGTCTTGAAATTGTACACAGTCATAGTCAAGCATGCCCTGAACAAGAATCCGTTGAATATATTTGCATATCTCTTGAAGAATATTTTTAATGAACTTTTGAAAATCAGGAAAGCGATCCATGCACTTGGACATTCCAAGTATGTTGGAATGTCTTGAAATTGTACTCAGTCATAGTCAACGACGCCCTGAACAAGAATCCGTTGAAAATATTTGCATATCGTTTAAGGAATATTTTTAAAGAATTTCTGAAAATCAGGAAAGCGATCCATGCACTTAGGCAGTGACTTAACTTTTTCGTCAAAAAAGACCCCAAAAGTATCTTGGAATGTCTTGAAATTGTACACAGTCATAGTCAAGCATGCCCTGAACAAGAATCCGTTGAATATATTTGCATATCTCTTGAAGAATATTTTTAATGAACTTTTGAAAATCAGGAAAGCGATCCATGCACTTGGACATTCCAAGTATGTTGGAATGTCTTGAAATTGTACTCAGTCATAGTCAACGACGCCCTGAACAAGAATCCGTTGAAAATATTTGCATATCGTTTAAGGAATATTTTTAAAGAATTTCTGAAAATCCGGAAAGCGATCCATGCACTTAGGCAGTGACTAAACTTTTTTGTCAAAAAAGACCCCAAAAGTATCTTGGAATGTCTTGAAATTGTACACAGTCATAGTCAAGCATGCCCTGAACAAGAATATGTTGAATATATTTGCATATCTCTTGAAGAATATTTTTAATTAATTTTTGAAAATCCGAAAAGCGATCCATGCACTTGGACATTCCAAGTATGTTGGAATGTCTTGAAATTGTACTCAGTCATAGTCAACGACGCCCTGAACAAGAATCAATTGAAAATATTTGCATATCTCTTAAGGAATATTTTTAATGAATTTTTGAAAATGAGGAAAGTCTGTGCACTTAGGCAGTGACTTAACTTTTTATTCAAAAAAGACCCCAAAAGTATCTTGGAATGTCTTGAAATTGTACACAGTCATAGTCAAGCATGCCCTGAACAAGAATCCGTTGAATATATTTGCATATCTCTTGAAGAATATTTTTAATGAACTTTTGAAAATCAGGAAAGCGATCCATGCACTTGGACATTCCAAGTATGTTGGAATGTCTTGAAATTGTACTCAGTCATAGTCAACGACGCCCTGAACAAGAATCCGTTGAAAATATTTGCATATCGTTTAAGGAATATTTTTAAAGAATTTCTGAAAATCAGGAAAGCGATCCATGCACTTAGGCAGTGACTTAACTTTTTCGTCAAAAAAGACCCCAAAAGTATCTTGGAATGTCTTGAAATTGTACACAGTCATAGTCAAGAATGCCCTGAACAAGAATCCGTTGAATATATTTGCATATCTCTTGAAGAATATTTTTAATGAATTTTTGAAAATCCGGAAAGCGATCCATGCACTTGGATATTCCAAGTATGTTGGAATGTCTTGAAATTGTACTCAGTCATAGTCAACGACGCCCTGAACAAGAATCCGTTGAAAATATTTGCATATCGCTTAAGGAATATTTTTAATGAATTTTTGAAAATGAGGAAAGTCTGTGCACTAAGGCAGTGACTTAACTTTTTATTCAAAAAAGACCCCAAAAGTATCTTGGAATGTCTTGAAATTGTACACAGTCATAGTCAAGCATGCCCTGAACAAGAATCCGTTGAATATATTTGCATATCTCTTGAAGAATATTTTTAATGAACTTTTGAAAATCAGGAAAGCGATCCATGTACTTGGACATTCAAAGTATGTTGGAATGTCTTGAAATTGTACTCAGTCATAGTCAACGACGCTCTGAACAAGAATCAATTGAAAATATTTGCATATCTCTTAAGGAATATTTTTAATGAATTTTTGAAAATGAGGAAAGTCTGTGCACTTAGGCAGTGACTTAACTTTTTATTCAAAAAAGACCCCAAAAGTATCTTGGAATGTCTTGAAATTGTACACAGTCATAGTCAAGAATGCCCTGAACAAGAATCCGTTGAATATATTTGCATATCTCTTGAAGAATATTTTTAATGAACTTTTGAAAATCCGGAAAGCGATCCATGTACTTGGACATTCAAAGTATGTTGGAATGTCTTGAAATTGTACTCGGTCATAGTCAACGACGCCCTGAACAAGAATCCGTTGAAAATATTTGCATATCGCTTAAGGAATATTTTTAATGAATTTTTGAAAATCAGGAAAGCGATCCATGCACTTAGGCAGTGACTTAACTTTTTCGTCAAAAAAGACCCCAAAAGTATCTTGGAATGTCTTGAAATTGTACACAGTCATAGTCAAGAATGCCCTGAACAAGAATCCGTTGAATATATTTGCATATCTCTTGAAGAATATTTTTAATGAATTTTTGAAAATCCGGAAAGCGATCCATGCACTTGGACATTCCAAGTATGTTGGAATGTCTTGAAATTGTACTCAGTCATAGTCAACGACGCCCTGAACAAGAATCCGTTGAAAATATTTGCATATCGTTTAAGGAATATTTTTAAAGAATTTCTGAAAATCAGGAAAGCGATCCATGCACTTAGGCAGTGACTAAACTTTTTTGTCAAAAAAGACCCCAAAAGTATCTTGGAATGTCTTGAAATTGTACACAGTCATAGTCAAGCATGCCCTGAACAAGAATATGTTGAATATATTTGCATATCTCTTGAAGAATATTTTTAATTAATTTTTGAAAATCCGAAAAGCGATCCATGCACTTGGACATTCCAAGTATGTTGGAATGTCTTGAAATTGTACTCAGTCATAGTCAACGACGCCCTGAACAAGAATCAATTGAAAATATTTGCATATCTCTTAAGGAATATTTTTAATGAATTTTTGAAAATGAGGAAAGTCTGTGCACTTAGGCAGTGACTTAACTTTTTATTCAAAAAAGACCCCAAAAGTATCTTGGAATGTCTTGAAATTGTACACAGTCATAGTCAAGCATGCCCTGAACAAGAATCCGTTGAATATATTTGCATATCTCTTGAAGAATATTTTTAATGAACTTTTGAAAATCAGGAAAGCGATCCATGCACTTGGACATTCCAAGTATGTTGGAATGTCTTGGAATTGTACTCAGTCATAGTCAACGACGCCCTGAACAAGAATCCGTTGCAAATATTTGCATATCGTTTAAGGAATATTTTTAAAGAATTTCTGAAAATCAGGAAAGCGATCCATGCACTTAGGCAGTGACTTAACTTTTTCGTCAAAAAAGACCCCAAAAGTATCTTGGAATGTCTTGAAATTGTACACAGTCATAGTCAAGAATGCCCTGAACAAGAATCCGTTGAATATATTTGCATATCTCTTGAAGAATATTTTTAATGAATTTTTGAAAATCCGGAAAACGATCCATGCACTTGGACATTCCAAGTATGTTGGAATGTCTTGAAATTGTACTCGGTCATAGTCAACGACGCCCTGAACAAGAATCCATTGAAAATATTTGCATATCTCTTAAGGAATATTTTTAATGAATTTTTGAAAATGATGAAAGTCTGTGCACTGAGGCAGTGACTTAACTTTTTATTCAAAAAAGACCCCAAAGGTATCTTGGAATGTCTTGAAATTGTACACAGTCATAGTCAAGCATGCCCTGAACAAGAATCCGTTGAATATATTTGCATATCTCTTGAAGAATATTTTTAATGAACTTTTGAAAATCAGGAAAGCGATCCATGCACTTGGACATTCCAAGTATGTTGGAATGTCTTGAAATTGTACTCAGTCATAGTCAACGACGCCCTGAACAAGAATCCGTTGAAAATATTTGCATATCGTTTAAGGAATATTTTTAAAGAATTTCTGAAAATCAGGAAAGCGATCCATGCACTTAGGCAGTGACTAAACTTTTTTGTCAAAAAAGACCCCAAAAGTATCTTGGAATGTCTTGAAATTGTACACAGTCATAGTCAAGCATGCCCTGAACAAGAATATGTTGAATATATTTGCATATCTCTTGAAGAATATTTTTAATTAATTTTTGAAAATCCGAAAAGCGATCCATGCACTTGGACATTCCAAGTATGTTGGAATGTCTTGAAATTGTACTCAGTCATAGTCAACGACGCCCTGAACAAGAATCCGTTGAAAATATTTGCATATCGTTTAAGGAATATTTTTAAAGAATTTCTGAAAATCAGGAAAGCGATCCATGCACTTAGGCAGTGACTTAACTTTTTCGTCAAAAAAGACCCCAAAAGTATCTTGGAATGTCTTGAAATTGTACACAGTCATAGTCAAGAATGCCCTGAACAAGAATCCGTTGAATATATTTGCATATCTCTTGAAGAATATTTTTAATGAATTTTTGAAAATCCGGAAAGCGATCCATGCACTTGGACATTCCAAGTATGTTGGAATGTCTTGAAATTGTACTCAGTCATAGTCAACGACGCCCTGAACAAGAATCCGTTGAAAATATTTGCATATCGCTTAAGGAATATTTCTAATGAATTTTTGAAAATCAGGAAAGCGATCCATGCACTTAGGCAGTGACTTAACTTTTTTGTCAAAAAAGACCCCAAAAGTATCTTGGAATGTCTTGAAATTGTACACAGTCATAGTCAAGCATGCCCTGAACAAGAATCCGTTGAATATATTTGCATATCTCTTGAAGAATATTTTTAATGAATTTTTGAAAATCCGAAAAGCGATCCATGCACTTGGACATTCCAAGTATGTTGGAATGTCTTGAAATTGTACTCAGTCATAGTCAACGACGCCCTGAACAAGAATCAATTGAAAATATTTGCATATCTCTTAAGGAATATTTTTAATGAATTTTTGAAAATGAGGAAAGTCTGTGCACTTAGGCAGTGACTTAGCTTTTTATTCAAAAAAGACCCCAAAAGTATCTTGGAATGTCTTGAAATTGTACACAGTCATAGTCAAGCATGCCCTGAACAAGAATCCGTTGAATATATTTGCATATCTCTTGAAGAATATTTTTAATGAACTTTTGAAAATCAGGAAAGCGATCCATGCACTTGGACATTCCAAGTATGTTGGAATGTCTTGAAATTGTACTCAGTCATAGTCAACGACGCCCTGAACAAGAATCCGTTGAAAATATTTGCATATCGTTTAAGGAATATTTTTAAAGAATTTCTGAAAATCAGGAAAGCGATCCATGCACTTAGGCAGTGACTTAACTTTTTCGTCAAAAAAGACCCCAAAAGTATCTTGGAATGTCTTGAAATTGTACACAGTCATAGTCAAGCATGCCCTGAACAAGAATCCGTTGAATATATTTGCATATCTCTTGAAGAATATTTTTAATGAACTTTTGAAAATCAGGAAAGCGATCCATGCACTTGGACATTCCAAGTATGTTGGAATGTCTTGAAATTGTACTCAGTCATAGTCAACGACGCCCTGAACAAGAATCCGTTGAAAATATTTGCATATCGTTTAAGGAATATTTTTAAAGAATTTCTGAAAATCCGGAAAGCGATCCATGCACTTAGGCAGTGACTAAACTTTTTTGTCAAAAAAGACCCCAAAAGTATCTTGGAATGTCTTGAAATTGTACACAGTCATAGTCAAGCATGCCCTGAACAAGAATATGTTGAATATATTTGCATATCTCTTGAAGAATATTTTTAATTAATTTTTGAAAATCCGAAAAGCGATCCATGCACTTGGACATTCCAAGTATGTTGGAATGTCTTGAAATTGTACTCAGTCATAGTCAACGACGCCCTGAACAAGAATCAATTGAAAATATTTGCATATCTCTTAAGGAATATTTTTAATGAATTTTTGAAAATGAGGAAAGTCTGTGCACTTAGGCAGTGACTTAACTTTTTATTCAAAAAAGACCCCAAAAGTATCTTGGAATGTCTTGAAATTGTACACAGTCATAGTCAAGCATGCCCTGAACAAGAATCCGTTGAATATATTTGCATATCTCTTGAAGAATATTTTTAATGAACTTTTGAAAATCAGGAAAGCGATCCATGCACTTGGACATTCCAAGTATGTTGGAATGTCTTGAAATTGTACTCAGTCATAGTCAACGACGCCCTGAACAAGAATCCGTTGAAAATATTTGCATATCGTTTAAGGAATATTTTTAAAGAATTTCTGAAAATCAGGAAAGCGATCCATGCACTTAGGCAGTGACTTAACTTTTTCGTCAAAAAAGACCCCAAAAGTATCTTGGAATGTCTTGAAATTGTACACAGTCATAGTCAAGCATGCCCTGAACAAGAATCCGTTGAATATATTTGCATATCTCTTGAAGAATATTTTAAATGAACTTTTGAAAATCAGGAAAGCGATCCATGCACTTGGACATTCCAAGTATGTTGGAATGTCTTGAAATTGTACTCAGTCATAGTCAACGACGCCCTGAACAAGAATCCGTTGAAAATATTTGCATATCGTTTAAGGAATATTTTTAAAGAATTTCTGAAAATCAGGAAAGCGATCCATGCACTTAGGCAGTGACTAAACTTTTTTGTCAAAAAAGACCCCAAAAGTATCTTGGAATGTCTTGAAATTGTACACAGTCATAGTCAAGCATGCCCTGAACAAGAATATGTTGAATATATTTGCATATCTCTTGAAGAATATTTTTAATTAATTTTTGAAAATCCGAAAAGCGATCCATGCACTTGGACATTCCAAGTATGTTGGAATGTCTTGAAATTGTACTCAGTCATAGTCAACGACGCCCTGAACAAGAATCAATTGAAAATATTTGCATATCTCTTAAGGAATATTTTTAATGAATTTTTGAAAATGAGGAAAGTCTGTGCACTTAGGCAGTGACTTAACTTTTTATTCAAAAAAGACCCCAAAAGTATCTTGGAATGTCTTGAAATTGTACACAGTCATAGTCAAGCATGCCCTGAACAAGAATCCGTTGAATATATTTGCATATCTCTTGAAGAATATTTTTAATGAACTTTTGAAAATCAGGAAAGCGATTCATGCACTTGGACATTCCAAGTATGTTGGAATGTCTTGAAATTGTACTCAGTCATAGTCAACGACGCCCTGAACAAGAATCCGTTGAAAATATTTGCATTTCGTTTAAGGAATATTTTTAAAGAATTTCTGAAAATCAGGAAAGCGATCCATGCACTTAGGCAGTGACTTAACTTTTTCGTCAAAAAAGACCCCAAAGGTATCTTGGAATGTCTTGAAATTGTACACAGTCATAGTCAAGCATGCCCTGAACAAGAATCCGTTGAATATATTTGCATATCTCTTGAAGAATATTTTTAATGAACTTTTGAAAATCAGGAAAGCGATCCATGCACTTGGACATTCCAAGTATGTTGGAATGTCTTGAAATTGTACTCAGTCATAGCCAACGACGCCCTGAACAAGAATCCGTTGAAAATATTTGCATATCGTTTAAGGAATATTTTTAAAGAATTTTTGAAAATCAGGAAAGCGATCCATGCACTTAGGCAGTGACTTAACTTTTTCTTCAAAAAAGACCCCAAAAGTATCTTGGAATGTCTTGAAATTGTACACAGTCATAGTCAAGAATGCCCTGAACAAGAATCCGTTGAATATATTCGCATATCTCTTGAAGAATATTTTTAATGAATTTTTGAAAATCCGGAAAGCGATCCATGCACTTGGACATTCCAAGTATGTTGGAATGTCTTGAAATTGTACTCGGTCATAGTCAACGACGCCCTGAACAAGAATCCATTGAAAATATTTGCATATCTCTTAAGGAATATTTTAAATGAATTTTTGAAAATGATGAAAGTCTGTGCACTTAGGCAGTGACTTAACTTTTTATTCAAAAAAGACCCCAAAAGTATCTTGGAATGTCTTGAAATTGTACACAGTCATAGTCAAGCATGCCCTGAACAAGAATCCGTTGAATATATTTGCATATCTCTTGAAGAATATTTTTAATGAACTTTTGAAAATCAGGAAAGCGATCCATGCACTTGGACATTCCAAGTATGTTGGAATGTCTTGAAATTGTACTCAGTCATAGTCAACGACGCCCTGAACAAGAATCCGTTGAAAATATTTGCATATCGTTTAAGGAATATTTTTAAAGAATTTCTCAAAATCAGGAAAGCGATCCATGCACTTAGGCAGTGACTTAACTTTTTCGTCAAAAAAGACCCCAAAAGTATCTTGGAATGTCTTGAAATTGTACACAGTCATAGTCAAGCATGTCCTGAACAAGAATCCGTTGAATATATTTGCATATCTCTTGAAGAATATTTTTAATGAATTTTTGAAAATCCGAAAAGCGATCCATGCACTTGGACATTCCAAGTATGTTGGAATGTCTTGAAATTGTACTCAGTCATAGTCAACGACGCCCTGAACAAGAATCAATTGAAAATATTTGCATATCTCTTAAGGAAAATTTTAATGAATTTTTGAAAATGAGGAAAGTCTGTGCACTTAGGCAGTGACTTAACTTTTTATTCAAAAAAGACCCCAAAAGTATCTTGGAATGTCTTGAAATTGTACACAGTCATAGTCAAGCATGCCCTGAACAAGAATCCGTTGAATATATTTGCATATCTCTTGAAGAATATTTTTAATGAACTTTTGAAAATCAGGAAAGCGATCCATGCACTTGGACATTCCAAGTATGTTGGAATGTCTTGAAATTGTACTCAGTCATAGTCAACGACGCCCTGAACAAGAATCCGTTGAAAATATTTGCATATCGTTTAAGGAATATTTTTAAAGAATTTCTGAAAATCAGGAAAGCGATCCATGCACTTAGGCAGTGACTTAACTTTTTCGTCAAAAAAGACCCCAAAAGTATCTTGGAATGTCTTGAAATTGTACACAGTCATAGTCAAGCATGCCCTGAACAAGAATCCGTTGAATATATTTGCATATCTCTTGAAGAATATTTTTAATGAACTTTTGAAAATCAGGAAAGCGATCCATGCACTTGGACATTCCAAGTATGTTGGAATGTCTTGAAATTGTACTCAGTCATAGTCAACGACGCCCTGAACAAGAATCCCTTGAAAATATTTGCATATCGCTTAAGGAATATTTTTAATGAATTTTTGAAAATCAGGAAAGCGATCCATGCACTTAGGCAGTGACTTAACTTTTTTGTCAAAAAAGACCCCAAAAGTATCTTGGAATGTCTTGAAATTGTACACAGTCATAGTCAAGCATGCCCTGAACAAGAATCCGTTGAATATATTTGCATATCTCTTGAAGAATATTTTTAATGAATTTTTGAAAATCCGAAAAGCGATCCATGCACTTGGACATTCCAAGTATGTTGGAATGTCTTTAAATTGTACTCAGTCATAGTCAACGACGCCCTGAACAAGAATCCGTTGAAAGTATTTGCATATCGCTTAAGGAATATTTCTAATGAATTTTTGAAAATCAGGAAAGCGATCCATGCACTTAGGCAGTGACTTAACTTTTTTGTCAAAAAAGACCCCAAAAGTATCTTGGAATGTCTTGAAATTGTACACAGTCATAGTCAAGCATGCCCTGAACAAGAATCCGTTGAATATATTTGCAAATCTCTTGAAGAATATTTTTAATGAATTTTTGAAAATCCGAAAAGCGATCCATGCACTTGGACATTCCAAGTATGTTGGAATGTCTTGAAATTGTACTCAGTCATAGTCAACGACGCCCTGAACAAGAATCAATTGAAAATATTTGCATATCTCTTAAGGAATATTTTTAATGAATTTTTGAAAATGAGGAAAGTCTGTGCACTTAGGCAGTGACTTAACTTTTTATTCAAAAAAGACCCCAAAAGTATCTTGGAATGTCTTGAAATTGTACACAGTCATAGTCAAGCATGCCCTGAACAAGAATCCGTTGAATATATTTGCATATCTCTTGAAGAATATTTTTAATGAACTTTTGAAAATCAGGAAAGCGATCCATGCACTTGGACATTCCAAGTATGTTGGAATGTCTTGAAATTGTACTCAGTCATAGTCAACGACGCCCTGAACAAGAATCCGTTGAAAATATTTGCATATCGTTTAAGGAATATTTTTAAAGAATTTCTGAAAATCAGGAAAGCGATCCATGCACTTAGGCAGTGACTTAACTTTTTCGTCAAAAAAGACCCCAAAAGTATCTTGGAATGTCTTGAAATTGTACACAGTCATAGTCAAGCATGCCCTGAACAAGAATCCGTTGAATATATTTGCATATCTCTTGAAGAATATTTTTAATGAATTTTTGAAAATCCGAAAAGCGATCCATGCACTTGGACATTCCAAGTATGTTGGAATGTCTTGAAATTGTACTCAGTCATAGTCAACGACGCCCTGAACAAGAATCAATTGAAAATATTTGCATATCTCTTAAGGAAAATTTTAATGAATTTTTGAAAATGAGGAAAGTCTGTGCACTTAGGCAGTGACTTAACTTTTTATTCAAAAAAGACCCCAAAAGTATCTTGGAATGTCTTGAAATTGTACACAGTCATAGTCAAGCATGCCCTGAACAAGAATCCGTTGAATATATTTGCATATCTCTTGAAGAATATTTTTAATGAACTTTTGAAAATCAGGAAAGCGATCCATGCACTTGGACATTCCAAGTATGTTGGAATGTCTTGAAATTGTACTCAGTCATAGTCAACGACGCCCTGAACAAGAATCCGTTGAAAATATTTGCATATCGTTTAAGGAATATTTTTAAAGAATTTCTGAAAATCAGGAAAGCGATCCATGCACTTAGGCAGTGACTTAACTTTTTCGTCAAAAAAGACCCCAAAAGTATCTTGGAATGTCTTGAAATTGTACACAGTCATAGTCAAGCATGCCCTGAACAAGAATCCGTTGAATATATTTGCATATCTCTTGAAGAATATTTTTAATGAATTTTTGAAAATCCGAAAAGCGATCCATGCACTTGGACATTCCAAGTATGTTGGAATGTCTTGAAATTGTACTCAGTCATAGTCAACGACGCCCTGAACAAGAATCAATTGAAAATATTTGCATATCTCTTAAGGAAAATTTTAATGAATTTTTGAAAATGAGGAAAGTCTGTGCACTTAGGCAGTGACTTAACTTTTTATTCAAAAAAGACCCCAAAAGTATCTTGGAATGTCTTGAAATTGTACACAGTCATAGTCAAGCATGCCCTGAACAAGAATCCGTTGAATATATTTGCATATCTCTTGAAGAATATTTTTAATGAACTTTTGAAAATCAGGAAAGCGATCCATGCACTTGGACATTCCAAGTATGTTGGAATGTCTTGAAATTGTACTCAGTCATAGTCAACGACGCCCTGAACAAGAATCCGTTGAAAATATTTGCATATCGTTTAAGGAATATTTTTAAAGAATTTCTGAAAATCAGGAAAGCGATCCATGCACTTAGGCAGTGACTTAACTTTTTCATCAAAAAAGACCCCAAAAGTATCTTGGAATGTCTTGAAATTGTACACAGTCATAGTCAAGAATGCCCTGAACAAGAATCCGTTGAATATATTTGTATATCTCTTGAAGAATATTTTTAATGAATTTTTGAAAATCCGGAAAGCGATCCATGCACTTGGACATTCCAAGTATGTTGGAATGTCTTGAAATTGTACTCGGTCATAGTCAACGACGCCCTGAACAAGAATCCGTTGAAAATATTTGCATATCGCTTAAGGAATATTTTTAATGAATTTTTGAAAATCAGGAAAGCGATCCATGCACTTAGGCAGTGACTTAACTTTTTCGTCAAAAAAGACCCCAAAAGTATCTTGGAATGTCTTGAAATTGTACACAGTCATAGTCAAGCATGCCCTGAACAAGAATCCGTTGAATATATTTGCATATCTCTTGAAGAATATTTTTAATGAACTTTTGAAAATCAGGAAAGTGATCCATGCACTTGGACATTCCAAGTATGTTGGAATGTCTTGAAATTGTACTCAGTCATAGTCAACGACGCCCTGAACAAGAATCCGTTGAAAATATTTGCATATCGCTTAAGGAATATTTTTAATGAATTTTTGAAAATCAGGAAAGCGATCCATGCACTTAGGCAGTGACTTAACTTTTTCGTCAAAAAAGACCCCAAAAGTATCTTGGAATGTCTTGAAATTGTACACAGTCATAGTCAAGCATGCCCTGAACAAGAATCCGTTGAATATATTTGCAAATCTCTTGAAGAATATTTTTAATGAATTTTTGAAAATCCGAAAAGCGATCCATGCACTTGGACATTCCAAGTATGTTGGAATGTCTTGAAATTGTACTCAGTCATAGTCAACGACGCCCTGAACAAGAATCAATTGAAAATATTTGCATATCTCTTAAGGAATATTTTTAATGAATTTTTGAAAATGAGGAAAGTCTGTGCACTTAGGCAGTGACTTAACTTTTTATTCAAAAAAGACCCCAAAAGTATCTTGGAATGTCTTGAAATTGTACACAGTCATAGTCAAGCATGCCCTGAACAAGAATCCGTTGAATATATTTGCATATCTCTTGAAGAATATTTTTAATGAACTTTTGAAAATCAGGAAAGCGATCCATGCACTTGGACATTCCAAGTATGTTGGAATGTCTTGAAATTGTACTCAGTCATAGTCAACGACGCCCTGAACAAGAATCCGTTGAAAATATTTGCATATCGTTTAAGGAATATTTTTAAAGAATTTCTGAAAATCAGGAAAGCGATCCATGCACTTAGGCAGTGACTTAACTTTTTCGTCAAAAAAGACCCCAAAAGTATCTTGGAATGTCTTGAAATTGTACACAGTCATAGTCAAGCATGCCCTGAACAAGAATCCGTTGAATATATTTGCATATCTCTTGAAGAATATTTTTAATGAATTTTTGAAAATCCGAAAAGCGATCCATGCACTTGGACATTCCAAGTATGTTGGAATGTCTTGAAATTGTACTCAGTCATAGTCAACGACGCCCTGAACAAGAATCAATTGAAAATATTTGCATATCTCTTAAGGAAAATTTTAATGAATTTTTGAAAATGAGGAAAGTCTGTGCACTTAGGCAGTGACTTAACTTTTTATTCAAAAAAGACCCCAAAAGTATCTTGGAATGTCTTGAAATTGTACACAGTCATAGTCAAGCATGCCCTCAACAAGAATCCGTTGAATATATTTGCATATCTCTTGAAGAATATTTTTAATGAACTTTTGAAAATCAGGAAAGCGATCCATGCACTTGGACATTCCAAGTATGTTGGAATGTCTTGAAATTGTACTCAGTCATAGTCAACGACGCCCTGAACAAGAATCCGTTGAAAATATTTGCATATCGTTTAAGGAATATTTTTAAAGAATTTCTGAAAATCAGGAAAGCGATCCATGCACTTAGGCAGTGACTTAACTTTTTCGTCAAAAAAGACCCCAAAAGTATCTTGGAATGTCTTGAAATTGTACACAGTCATAGTCAAGCATGCCCTGAACAAGAATCCGTTGAATATATTTGCATATCTCTTGAAGAATATTTTTAATGAATTTTTGAAAATCCGAAAAGCGATCCATGCACTTGGACATTCCAAGTATGTTGGAATGTCTTGAAATTGTACTCAGTCATAGTCAACGACGCCCTGAACAAGAATCAATTGAAAATATTTGCATATCTCTTAAGGAAAATTTTAATGAATTTTTGAAAATGAGGAAAGTCTGTGCACTTAGGCAGTGACTTAACTTTTTATTCAAAAAAGACCCCAAAAGTATCTTGGAATGTCTTGAAATTGTACACAGTCATAGTCAAGCATGCCCTGAACAAGAATCCGTTGAATATATTTGCATATCTCTTGAAGAATATTTTTAATGAACTTTTGAAAATCAGGAAAGCGATCCATGCACTTGGACATTCCAAGTATGTTGGAATGTCTTGAAATTGTACTCAGTCATAGTCAACGACGCCCTGAACAAGAATCCGTTGAAAATATTTGCATATCGTTTAAGGAATATTTTTAAAGAATTTCTGAAAATCAGGAAAGCGATCCATGCACTTAGGCAGTGACTTAACTTTTTCATCAAAAAAGACCCCAAAAGTATCTTGGAATGTCTTGAAATTGTACACAGTCATAGTCAAGAATGCCCTGAACAAGAATCCGTTGAATATATTTGTATATCTCTTGAAGAATATTTTTAATGAATTTTTGAAAATCCGGAAAGCGATCCATGCACTTGGACATTCCAAGTATGTTGGAATGTCTTGAAATTGTACTCGGTCATAGTCAACGACGCCCTGAACAAGAATCCGTTGAAAATATTTGCATATCGCTTAAGGAATATTTTTAATGAATTTTTGAAAATCAGGAAAGCGATCCATGCACTTAGGCAGTGACTTAACTTTTTCGTCAAAAAAGACCCCAAAAGTATCTTGGAATGTCTTGAAATTGTACACAGTCATAGTCAAGCATGCCCTGAACAAGAATCCGTTGAATATATTTGCATATCTCTTGAAGAATATTTTTAATGAACTTTTGAAAATCAGGAAAGTGATCCATGCACTTGGACATTCCAAGTATGTTGGAATGTCTTGAAATTGTACTCAGTCATAGTCAACGACGCCCTGAACAAGAATCCGTTGAAAATATTTGCATATCGCTTAAGGAATATTTTTAATGAATTTTTGAAAATCAGGAAAGCGATCCATGCACTTAGGCAGTGACTTAACTTTTTCGTCAAAAAAGACCCCAAAAGTATCTTGGAATGTCTTGAAATTGTACACAGTCATAGTCAAGCATGCCCTGAACAAGAATCCGTTGAATATATTTGCAAATCTCTTGAAGAATATTTTTAATGAATTTTTGAAAATCCGAAAAGCGATCCATGCACTTGGACATTCCAAGTATGTTGGAATGTCTTGAAATTGTACTCAGTCATAGTCAACGACGCCCTGAACAAGAATCAATTGAAAATATTTGCATATCTCTTAAGGAATATTTTTAATGAATTTTTGAAAATGAGGAAAGTCTGTGCACTTAGGCAGTGACTTAACTTTTTATTCAAAAAAGACCCCAAAAGTATCTTGGAATGTCTTGAAATTGTACACAGTCATAGTCAAGCATGCCCTGAACAAGAATCCGTTGAATATATTTGCATATCTCTTGAAGAATATTTTTAATGAACTTTTGAAAATCAGGAAAGCGATCCATGCACTTGGACATTCCAAGTATGTTGGAATGTCTTGGAATTGTACTCAGTCATAGTCAACGACGCCCTGAACAAGAATCCGTTGCAAATATTTGCATATCGTTTAAGGAATATTTTTAAAGAATTTCTGAAAATCAGGAAAGCGATCCATGCACTTAGGCAGTGACTAAACTTTTTCGTCAAAAAAGACCCCAAAAGTATCTTGGAATGTCTTGAAATTGTACACAGTCATAGTCAAGAATGCCCTGAACAAGAATCCGTTGAATATATTTGCATATCTCTTGAAGAATATTTTTAATGAATTTTTGAAAATCCGGAAAGCGATCCATGCACTTGGACATTCCAAGTATGTTGGAATGTCTTGAAATTGTACTCGGTCATAGTCAACGACGCCCTGAACAAGAATCCATTGAAAATATTTGCATATCTCTTAAGGAATATTTTTAATGAATTTTTGAAAATGATGAAAGTCTGTGCACTGAGGCAGTGACTTAACTTTTTATTCAAAAAAGACCCCAAAGGTATCTTGGAATGTCTTGAAATTGTACACAGTCATAGTCAAGCATGCCCTGAACAAGAATCCGTTGAATATATTTGCATATCTCTTGAAGAATATTTTTAATGAACTTTTGAAAATCAGGAAAGCGATCCATGCACTTGGACATTCCAAGTATGTTGGAATGTCTTGAAATTGTACTCAGTCATAGTCAACGACGCCCTGAACAAGAATCCGTTGAAAATATTTGCATATCGTTTAAGGAATATTTTTAAAGAATTTCTGAAAATCAGGAAAGCGATCCATGCACTTAGGCAGTGACTAAACTTTTTTGTCAAAAAAGACCCCAAAAGTATCTTGGAATGTCTTGAAATTGTACACAGTCATAGTCAAGCATGCCCTGAACAAGAATATGTTGAATATATTTGCATATCTCTTGAAGAATATTTTTAATTAATTTTTGAAAATCCGAAAAGCGATCCATGCACTTGGACATTCCAAGTATGTTGGAATGTCTTGAAATTGTACTCAGTCATAGTCAACGACGCCCTGAACAAGAATCAATTGAAAATATTTGCATATCTCTTAAGGAATATTTTTAATGAATTTTTGAAAATGATGAAAGTCTGTGCACTTAGGCAGTGACTTAACTTTTTATTCAAAAAAGACCCCAAAGGTATCTTGGAATGTCTTGAAATTGTACACAGTCATAGTCAAGCATGCCCTGAACAAGAATCCGTTGAATATATTTGCATATCTCTTGAAGAATATTTTTAATGAACTTTTGAAAATCAGGAAAGCGATCCATGCACTTGGACATTCCAAGTATGTTGGAATGTCTTGAAATTGTACTCAGTCATAGTCAACGACGCCCTGAACAAGAATCCGTTGAAAATATTTGCATATCGTTTAAGGAATATTTTTAAAGAATTTCTGAAAATCAGGAAAGCGATCCATGCACTTAGGCAGTGACTTAACTTTTTCGTCAAAAAAGACCCCAAAAGTATCTTGGAATGTCTTGAAATTGTACACAGTCATAGTCAAGAATGCCCTGAACAAGAATCCGTTGAATATATTTGCATATCTCTTGAAGAATATTTTTAATGAATTTTTGAAAATCCGGAAAGCGATCCATGCCCTTGGACATTCCAAGTATGTTGGAATATCTTGAAATTGTACTCGGTCATAGTCAACGACGCCCTGAACAAGAATCCATGGAAAATATTTGCATATCTCTTAAGGAATATTTTTAATGAATTTTTGAAAATGATGAAAGTCTGTGCACTTAGGCAGTGACTTAACTTTTTATTCAAAAAAGACCCCAAAGGTATCTTGGAATGTCTTGAAATTGTACACAGTCATAGTCAAGCATGCCCTGAACAAGAATCCGTTGAATATATTTGCATATCTCTTGAAGAATATTTTTAATGAACTTTTGAAAATCAGGAAAGCGATCCATGCACTTGGACATTCCAAGTATGTTGGAATGTCTTGAAATTGTACTCAGTCATAGTCAACGACGCCCTGAACAAGAATCCGTTGAAAATATTTGCATATCGCTTAAGGAATATTTCTAATGAATTTTTGAAAATCAGGAAAGCGATCCATGTACTTAGGCAGTGACTTAACTTTTTATTCAAAAAAGACCCCAAAAGTATCTTGGAATGTCTTGAAATTGTACACAGTCATAGTCAAGCATGCCCTGAACAAGAATCCGTTGAATATATTTGCATATCTCTTGAAGAATATTTTTAATGAATTTTTGAAAATCCGAAAAGCGATCCATGCACTTGGACATTCCAAGTATGTTGGAATGTCTTGAAATTTTACTCAGTCATAGTCAACGACGCCCTGAACAAGAATCAATTGAAAATATTTGCATATCTCTTAAGGAATATTTTTAATGAATTTTTGAAAATGAGGAAAGTCTGTGCACTTAGGCAGTGACTTAACTTTTTATTCAAAAAAGACCCCAAAAGTATCTTGGAATGTCTTGAAATTGTACACAGTCATAGTCAAGCATGCCCTGAACAAGAATCCGTTGAATATATTTGCATATCTCTTGAAGAATATTTTTAATGAACTTTTGAAAATCAGGAAAGCGATCCATGCACTTGGACATTCCAAGTATGTTGGAATGTCTTGAAATTGTACTCAGTCATAGTCAACGACGCCCTGAACAAGAATCCGTTGAAAATATTTGCATATCGTTTAAGGAATATTTTTAAAGAATTTCTGAAAATCAGGAAAGCGATCCATGCACTTAGGCAGTGACTTAACTTTTTCGTCAAAAAAGACCCCAAAAGTATCTTGGAATGTCTTGAAATTGTACACAGTCATAGTCAAGCATGCCCTGAACAAGAATCCGTTGAATATATTTGCATATCTCTTGAAGAATATTTTTAATGAACTTTTGAAAATCAGGAAAGCGATCCATGCACTTGGACATTCCAAGTATGTTGGAATGTCTTGAAATTGTACTCAGTCATAGTCAACGACGCCCTGAACAAGAATCCGTTGAAAATATTTGCATATCGTTTAAGGAATATTTTTAAAGAATTTCTGAAAATCAGGAAAGCGATCCATGCACTTAGGCAGTGACTAAACTTTTTTGTCAAAAAAGACCCCAAAAGTATCTTGGAATGTCTTGAATTTGTACACAGTCATAGTCAAGCATGCCCTGAACAAGAATCCGTTGAATATATTTGCATATCTCTTGAAGAATATTTTTAATGAACTTTTGAAAATCAGGAAAGCGATCCATGCACTTGGACATTCCAAGTATGTTGGAATGTCTTGAAATTGTACTCAGTCATAGTCAACGACGCCCTGAACAAGAATCCGTTGAAAATATTTGCATATCGTTTAAGGAATATTTTTAAAGAATTTCTGAAAATCAGGAAAGCGATCCATGCACTTAGGCAGTGACTTAACTTTTTCGTCAAAAAAGACCCCAAAAGTATCTTGGAATGTCTTGAAATTGTACACAGTCATAGTCAAGCATGCCCTGAACAAGAATCCGTTGAATATATTTGCATATCTCTTGAAGAATATTTTAAATGAACTTTTGAAAATCAGGAAAGCGATCCATGCACTTGGACATTCCAAGTATGTTGGAATGTCTTGAAATTGTACTCAGTCATAGTCAACGACGCCCTGAACAAGAATCCGTTGAAAATATTTGCATATCGTTTAAGGAATATTTTTAAAGAATTTCTGAAAATCAGGAAAGCGATCCATGCACTTAGGCAGTGACTAAACTTTTTTGTCAAAAAAGACCCCAAAAGTATCTTGGAATGTCTTGAAATTGTACACAGTCATAGTCAAGCATGCCCTGAACAAGAATATGTTGAATATATTTGCATATCTCTTGAAGAATATTTTTAATTAATTTTTGAAAATCCGAAAAGCGATCCATGCACTTGGACATTCCAAGTATGTTGGAATGTCTTGAAATTGTACTCAGTCATAGTCAACGACGCCCTGAACAAGAATCAATTGAAAATATTTGCATATCTCTTAAGGAATATTTTTAATGAATTTTTGAAAATGATGAAAGTCTGTGCACTTAGGCAGTGACTTAACTTTTTATTCAAAAAAGACCCCAAAAGTATCTTGGAATGTCTTGAAATTGTACACAGTCATAGTCAAGCATGCCCTGAACAAGAATCCGTTGAATATATTTGCATATCTCTTGAAGAATATTTTTAATGAACTTTTGAAAATCAGGAAAGCGATCCATGCACTTGGACATTCCAAGTATGTTGGAATGTCTTGAAATTGTACTCAGTCATAGTCAACGACGCCCTGAACAAGAATCCGTTGAAAATATTTGCATTTCGTTTAAGGAATATTTTTAAAGAATTTCTGAAAATCAGGAAAGCGATCCATGCACTTAGGCAGTGACTTAACTTTTTCGTCAAAAAAGACCCCAAAGGTATCTTGGAATGTCTTGAAATTGTACACAGTCATAGTCAAGCATGCCCTGAACAAGAATCCGTTGAATATATTTGCATATCTCTTGAAGAATATTTTTAATGAACTTTTGAAAATCAGGAAAGCGATCCATGCACTTGGACATTCCAAGTATGTTGGAATGTCTTGAAATTGTACTCAGTCATAGCCAACGACGCCCTGAACAAGAATCCGTTGAAAATATTTGCATATCGTTTAAGGAATATTTTTAAAGAATTTCTGAAAATCAGGAAAGCGATCCATGCACTTAGGCAGTGACTTAACTTTTTCTTCAAAAAAGACCCCAAAAGTATCTTGGAATGTCTTGAAATTGTACACAGTCATAGTCAAGAATGCCCTGAACAAGAATCCGTTGAATATATTTGCATATCTCTTGAAGAATATTTTTAATGAATTTTTGAAAATCCGGAAAGCGATCCATGCACTTGGACATTCCAAGTATGTTGGAATGTCTTGAAATTGTACTCGGTCATAGTCAACGACGCCCTGAACAAGAATCCATTGAAAATATTTGCATATCTCTTAAGGAATATTTTTAATGAATTTTTGAAAATGATGAAAGTCTGTGCACTTAGGCAGTGACTTAACTTTTTATTCAAAAAAGACCCCAGGTATCTTGGAATGTCTTGAAATTGTACACAGTCATAGTCAAGCATGCCCTGAACAAGAATCCGTTGAATATATTTGCATATCTCTTGAAGAATATTTTTAATGAACTTTTGAAAATCAGGAAAGCGATCCATGCACTTGGACATTCCAAGTATGTTGGAATGTCTTGAAATTGTACTCAGTCATAGTCAACGACGCCCTGAACAAGAATCCGTTGAAAGTATTTGCATATCGCTTAAGGAATATTTCTAATGAATTTTTGAAAATCAGGAAAGCGATCCATGCACTTAGGCAGTGACTTAACTTTTTTGTCAAAAAAGACCCCAAAAGTATCTTGGAATGTCTTGAAATTGTACACAGTCATAGTCAAGCATGCCCTGAACAAGAATCCGTTGAATATATTTGCATATCTCTTGAAGAATATTTTTAATGAATTTTTGAAAATCCGAAAAGCGATCCATGCACTTGGACATTCCAAGTATGTTGGAATGTCTTGAAATTGTACTCAGTCATAGTCAACGACGCCCTGAACAAGAATCAATTGAAAATATTTGCATATCTCTTAAGGAATATTTTTAATGAATTTTTGAAAATGAGGAAAGTCTGTGCACTTAGGCAGTGACTTAACTTTTTATTCAAAAAAGACCCCAAAAGTATCTTGGAATGTCTTGAAATTGTACACAGTCATAGTCAAGCATGCCCTGAACAAGAATCCGTTGAATATATTTGCATATCTCTTGAAGAATATTTTTAATGAACTTTTGAAAATCAGGAAAGCGATCCATGCACTTGGACATTCCAAGTATGTTGGAATGTCTTGAAATTGTACTCAGTCATAGTCAACGACGCCCTGAACAAGAATCCGTTGAAAATATTTGCATATCGTTTAAGGAATATTTTTAAAGAATTTCTGAAAATCAGGAAAGCGATCCATGCACTTAGGCAGTGACTTAACTTTTTCGTCAAAAAAGACCCCAAAAGTATCTTGGAATGTCTTGAAATTGTACACAGTCATAGTCAAGCATGCCCTGAACAAGAATCCGTTGAATATATTTGCATATCTCTTGAAGAATATTTTTAATGAATTTTTGAAAATCCGAAAAGCGATCCATGCACTTGGACATTCCGAGTATGTTGGAATGTCTTGAAATTGTACTCAGTCATAGTCAACGACGCCCTGAACAAGAATCAATTGAAAATATTTGCATATCTCTTAAGGAAAATTTTAATGAATTTTTGAAAATGAGGAAAGTCTGTGCACTTAGGCAGTGACTTAACTTTTTATTCAAAAAAGACCCTAAAAGTATCTTGGAATGTCTTGAAATTGTACACAGTCATAGTCAAGCATGCCCTGAACAAGAATATGTTGAATATATTTGCATATCTCTTGAAGAATATTTTTAATTAATTTTTGAAAATCCGAAAAGCGATCCATGCACTTGGACATTCCAAGTATGTTGGAATGTCTTGAAATTGTACTCAGTCATAGTCAACGACGCCCTGAACAAGAATCAATTGAAAATATTTGCATATCTCTTAAGGAATATTTTTAATGAATTTTTGAAAATGATGAAAGTCTGTGCACTTAGGCAGTGACTTAACTTTTTATTCAAAAAAGACCCCAAAAGTATCTTGGAATGTCTTGAAATTGTACACAGTCATAGTCAACGACGCCCTGAACAAGAATCCATTGAAAATATTTGCATATCTCTTAAGGAATATTTTTAATGAATTTTTGAAAATGATGAAAGTCTGTGCACTTAGGCAGTGACTTAACTTTTTATTCAAAAAAGACCCCAGGTATCTTGGAATGTCTTGAAATTGTACACAGTCATAGTCAAGCATGCCCTGAACAAGAATCCGTTGAATATATTTGCATATCTCTTGAAGAATATTTTTAATGAACTTTTGAAAATCAGGAAAGCGATCCATGCACTTGGACATTCCAAGTATGTTGGAATGTCTTGAAATTGTACTCAGTCATAGTCAACGACGCCCTGAACAAGAATCCGTTGAAAGTATTTGCATATCGCTTAAGGAATATTTCTAATGAATTTTTGAAAATCAGGAAAGCGATCCATGCACTTAGGCAGTGACTTAACTTTTTTGTCAAAAAAGACCCCAAAAGTATCTTGGAATGTCTTGAAATTGTACACAGTCATAGTCAAGCATGCCCTGAACAAGAATCCGTTGAATATATTTGCATATCTCTTGAAGAATATTTTTAATGAATTTTTGAAAATCCGAAAAGCGATCCATGCACTTGGACATTCCAAGTATGTTGGAATGTCTTGAAATTGTACTCAGTCATAGTCAACGACGCCCTGAACAAGAATCAATTGAAAATATTTGCATATCTCTTAAGGAATATTTTTAATGAATTTTTGAAAATGAGGAAAGTCTGTGCACTTAGGCAGTGACTTAACTTTTTATTCAAAAAAGACCCCAAAAGTATCTTGGAATGTCTTGAAATTGTACACAGTCATAGTCAAGCATGCCCTGAACAAGAATCCGTTGAATATATTTGCATATCTCTTGAAGAATATTTTTAATGAACTTTTGAAAATCAGGAAAGCGATCCATGCACTTGGACATTCCAAGTATGTTGGAATGTCTTGAAATTGTACTCAGTCATAGTCAACGACGCCCTGAACAAGAATCCGTTGAAAATATTTGCATATCGTTTAAGGAATATTTTTAAAGAATTTCTGAAAATCAGGAAAGCGATCCATGCACTTAGGCAGTGACTTAACTTTTTCGTCAAAAAAGACCCCAAAAGTATCTTGGAATGTCTTGAAATTGTACACAGTCATAGTCAAGCATGCCCTGAACAAGAATCCGTTGAATATATTTGCATATCTCTTGAAGAATATTTTTAATGAATTTTTGAAAATCCGAAAAGCGATCCATGCACTTGGACATTCCGAGTATGTTGGAATGTCTTGAAATTGTACTCAGTCATAGTCAACGACGCCCTGAACAAGAATCAATTGAAAATATTTGCATATCTCTTAAGGAAAATTTTAATGAATTTTTGAAAATGAGGAAAGTCTGTGCACTTAGGCAGTGACTTAACTTTTTATTCAAAAAAGACCCCAAAAGTATCTTGGAATGTCTTGAAATTGTACACAGTCATAGTCAAGCATGCCCTGAACAAGAATCCGTTGAATATATTTGCATATCTCTTGAAGAATATTTTTAATGAACTTTTGAAAATCAGGAAAGCGATCCATGCACTTGGACATTCCAAGTATGTTGGAATGTCTTGAAATTGTACTCAGTCATAGTCAACGACGCTCCTGAACAAGAATCCGTTGAAAATATTTGCATATCGTTTAAGGAATATTTTTAAAGAATTTCTGAAAATCAGGAAAGCGATCCATGCACTTAGGCAGTGACTTAACTTTTTCGTCAAAAAAGACCCCAAAAGTATCTTGGAATGTCTTGAAATTGTACACAGTCATAGTCAAGCATGCCCTGAACAAGAATCCGTTGAATATATTTGCATATCTCTTGAAGAATATTTTTAATGAATTTT
Organism: Microchirus variegatus; assembly: GCF_963457635.1. Lineage (NCBI taxonomy): Eukaryota > Metazoa > Chordata > Actinopteri > Pleuronectiformes > Soleidae > Microchirus > Microchirus variegatus. The sequence goes on along the minus strand of NW_028154691.1, from coordinate 86,913 downwards.
TGAAAATCCGGAAAGCGATCCATGCACTTGGACATTCCAAGTATGTTGGAATGTCTTGAAATTGTACTCAGTCATAGCCAACGACGCCCTGAACAAGAATCCGTTGAAAATATTTGCATATCGTTTAAGGAATATTTTTAAAGAATTTCTGAAAATCAGGAAAGCGATCCATGCACTTAGGCAGTGACTTAACTTTTTCTTCAAAAAAGACCCCAAAAGTATCTTGGAATGTCTTGAAATTGTACACAGTCATAGTCAAGAATGCCCTGAACAAGAATCCGTTGAATATATTTGCATATCTCTTGAAGAATATTTTTAATGAATTTTTGAAAATCCGGAAAGCGATCCATGCACTTGGACATTCCAAGTATGTTGGAATGTCTTGAAATTGTACTCGGTCATAGTCAACGACGCCCTGAACAAGAATCCATTGAAAATATTTGCATATCTCTTAAGGAATATTTTTAATGAATTTTTGAAAATGATGAAAGTCTGTGCACTTAGGCAGTGACTTAACTTTTTATCCAAAAAAGACCCCAAAGGTATCTTGGAATGTCTTGAAATTGTACACAGTCATAGTCAAGCATGCCCTGAACAAGAATCCGTTGAATATATTTGCATATCTCTTGAAGAATATTTTTAATGAACTTTTGAAAATCAGGAAAGCGATCCATGCACTTGGACATTCCAAGTATGTTGGAATGTCTTGAAATTGTACTCAGTCATAGTCAACGACGCCCTGAACAAGAATCCGTTGAAAATATTTGCATATCGCTTAAGGAATATTTTTAATGAATTTTTGAAAATCAGGAAAGCGATCCATGCACTTAGGCAGTGACTTAACTTTTTTGTCAAAAAAGACCCCAAAAGTATCTTGGAATGTCTTGAAATTGTACACAGTCATAGTCAAGCATGCCCTGAACAAGAATCCGTTGAATATATTTGCATATCTCTTGAAGAATATTTTTAATGAATTTTTGAAAATCCGAAAAGCGATCCATGCACTTGGACATTCCAAGTATGTTGGAATGTCTTTAAATTGTACTCAGTCATAGTCAACGACGCCCTGAACAAGAATCCGTTGAAAGTATTTGCATATCGCTTAAGGAATATTTCTAATGAATTTTTGAAAATCAGGAAAGCGATCCATGCACTTAGGCAGTGACTTAACTTTTTTGTCAAAAAAGACCCCAAAAGTATCTTGGAATGTCTTGAAATTGTACACAGTCATAGTCAAGCATGCCCTGAACAAGAATCCGTTGAATATATTTGCAAATCTCTTGAAGAATATTTTTAATGAATTTTTGAAAATCCGAAAAGCGATCCATGCACTTGGACATTCCAAGTATGTTGGGATGTCTTGAAATTGTACTCAGTCATAGTCAACGACGCCCTGAACAAGAATCAATTGAAAATATTTGCATATCTCTTAAGGAATATTTTTAATGAATTTTTGAAAATCAGGAAAGTCTGTGCACTTAGGCAGTGACTTAACTTTTTATTCAAAAAAGACCCCAAAAGTATCTTGGAATGTCTTGAAATTGTACACAGTCATAGTCAAGCATGCCCTGAACAAGAATCCGTTGAATATATTTGCATATCTCTTGAAGAATATTTTTAATGAACTTTTGAAAATCAGGAAAGCGATCCATGCACTTGGACATTCCAAGTATGTTGGAATGTCTTGAAATTGTACTCAGTCATAGTCAACGACGCCCTGAACAAGAATCCGTTGAAAATATTTGCATATCGTTTAAGGAATATTTTTAAAGAATTTCTGAAAATCAGGAAAGCGATCCATGCACTTAGGCAGTGACTTAACTTTTTCGTCAAAAAAGACCCCAAAAGTATCTTGGAATGTCTTGAAATTGTACACAGTCATAGTCAAGCATGCCCTGAACAAGAATCCGTTGAATATATTTGCATATCTCTTGAAGAATATTTTTAATGAATTTTTGAAAATCCGAAAAGCGATCCATGCACTTGGACATTCCAAGTATGTTGGAATGTCTTGAAATTGTACTCAGTCATAGTCAACGACGCCCTGAACAAGAATCCGTTGAAAATATTTGCATATCGTTTAAGGAATATTTTTAAAGAATTTCTGAAAATCAGGAAAGCGATCCATGCACTTAGGCAGTGACTTAACTTTTTCGTCAAAAAAGACCCCAAAAGTATCTTGGAATGTCTTGAAATTGTACACAGTCATAGTCAAGCATGCCCTGAACAAGAATCCGTTGAATATATTTGCATATCTCTTGAAGAATATTTTTAATGAATTTTTGAAAATCCGGGAAGCGATCCATGCACTTGGACATTCCAAGTATGTTGGAATGTCTTGAAATTGTACTCGGTCATAGTCAACGACGCCCTGAACAAGAATCCGTTGAAAATATTTGCATATCTCTTAAGGAATATTTTTAATGAATTTTTGAAAATGATGAAAGTCTGTGCACTTAGGCAGTGACTTAACTTTTTATCCAAAAAAGACCCCAAAGGTATCTTGGAATGTCTTGAAATTGTACACAGTCATAGTCAAGCATGCCCTGAACAAGAATCCGTTGAATATATTTGCATATCTCTTGAAGAATATTTTTAATGAACTTTTGAAAATCAGGAAAGCGATCCATGCACTTGGACATTCCAAGTATGTTGGAATGTCTTGAAATTGTACTCAGTCATAGTCAACGACGCCCTGAACAAGAATCCGTTGAAAATATTTGCATATCGCTTAAGGAATATTTTTAATGAATTTTTGAAAATCAGGAAAGCGATCCATGCACTTAGGCAGTGACTTAACTTTTTATTCAAAAAAGACCCCAAAAGTATCTTGGAATGTCTTGAAATTGTACACAGTCATAGTCAAGCATGCCCTGAACAAGAATCCGTTGAATATATTTGCATATCTCTTGAAGAATATTTTTAATGAACTTTTGAAAATCAGGAAAGCGATCCATGCACTTGGACATTCCAAGTATGTTGGAATGTTTTGAAATTGTACTCAGTCATAGTCAACGACGCCCTGAACAAGAATCCGTTGAAAATATTTGCATATCGCTTAAGGAATATTTTTAATGAATTTTTGAAAATCAGGAAAGCGATCCATGCACTTAGGCAGTGACTTAACTTTTTATTCAAAAAAGACCCCAAAAGTATCTTGGAATGTCTTGAAATTGTACACAGTCATAGTCAAGCATGCCCTGAACAAGAATCCGTTGAATATATTTGCATATCTCTTGAAGAATATTTTTAATGAACTTTTGAAAATCAGGAAAGCGATCCATGTACTTGGACATTCAAAGTATGTTGGAATGTCTTGAAATTGTACTCGGTCATAGTCAACGACGCCCTGAACAAGAATCCGTTGAAAATATTTGCATATCGCTTAAGGAATATTTTTAATGAATTTTTGAAAATCAGGAAAGCGATCCATGCACTTAGGCAGTGACTTAACTTTTTTGTCAAAAAAGACCCCAAAAGTATCTTGGAATGTCTTGAAATTGTACACAGTCATAGTCAAGCATGCCCTGAACAAGAAACCGTTGAATATATTTGCATATCTCTTGAAGAATATTTTTAATGAATTTTTGAAAATCCGAAAAGCGATCCATGCACTTGGACATTCCAAGTATGTTGGAATGTTTTGAAATTGTACACAGTCATAGTCAAGCATGCCCTGAACAAGAATCCGTTGAATATATTTGCATATCGCTTAAGGAATATTTTTAATGAATTTTTGAAAATCAGGAAAGCAATCCATGCACTTTGGCAGTGACTTAACTTTTTTGTCAAAAAAGACCCCAAAAGTATCTTGGAATGTCTTGAAATTGTACACAGTCATAGTCAAGCATGCCCTGAACAAGAAACCGTTGAATATATTTGCATATCTCTTGAAGAATATTTTTAATGAATTTTTGAAAATCCGAAAAGCGATCCATGCACTTGGACATTCCAAGTATGTTGGAATGTCTTGAAATTGTACTCAGTCATAGTCAACGACGCCCTGAACAAGAATCAATTGAAAATATTTGCATATCTCTTAAGGAATATTTTTAATGAATTTTTGAAAATGAGGAAAGTCTGTGCACTTAGGCAGTGACTTAACTTTTTATTCAAAAAAGACCCCAAAAGTATCTTGGAATGTCTTGAAATTGTACACAGTCATAGTCAAGCATGCCCTGAACAAGAATCCGTTGAATATATTTGCATATCTCTTGAAGAATATTTTTAATGAACTTTTGAAAATCAGGAAAGCGATCCATGCACTTGGACATTCCAAGTATGTTGGAATGTCTTGAAATTGTACTCAGTCATAGTCAACGACGCCCTGAACAAGAATCCGTTGAAAATATTTGCATATCGTTTAAGGAATATTTTTAAAGAATTTCTGAAAATCAGGAAAGCGATCCATGCACTTAGGCAGTGACTTAACTTTTTCGTCAAAAAAGACCCCAAAAGTATCTTGGAATGTCTTGAAATTGTACACAGTCATAGTCAAGCATGCCCTGAACAAGAATCCGTTGAATATATTTGCATATCTCTTGAAGAATATTTTTAATGAACTTTTGAAAATCAGGAAAGCGATCCATGCACTTGGACATTCAAAGTATGTTGGAATGTCTTGAAATTGTACTCAGTCATAGTCAACGACGCCCTGAACAAGAATCCGTTGAAAATATTTGCATATCGCTTAAGGAATATTTTTAATGAATTTTTGAAAATCAGGAAAGCGATCCATGCACTTAGGCAGTGACTTAACTTTTTCGTCAAAAAAGACCCCAAAAGTATCTTGGAATGTCTTGAAATTGTACACAGTCATAGTCAAGCATGCCCTGAACAAGAATCCGTTGAATATATTTGCATATCTCTTGAAGAATATTTTTAATGAATTTTTGAAAATCCGGAAAGCTATCCATGCACTTGGACATTCCAAGTAAGTTGGAATGTCTTGAAATTGTACTCAGTCATAGTCAACGACGCCCTGAACAAGAATCTATTGAAAATATTTGCATATCTCTTAAGGAATATTTTTAATGAATTTTTGAAAATGAGGAATTTCTGTGCACTTAGGCAGTGACTTAACTTTTTATTCAAAAAAGACCCCAAAAGTATCTTGGAATGTCTTGAAATTGTACACAGTCATAGTCAAGCATGCCGTGAACAAGAATCCGTTGAATATATTTGCATATCTCTTGAAGAATATTTTTAATGAACTTTTGAAAATCAGGAAAGCGATCCATGTACTTGGACATTCAAAGTATGTTGGAATGTCTTGAAATTTTACTCGGTCATAGTCAACAACGCCCTGAACAAGAATCCGTTGAAAATATTTGCATATCGCTTAAGGAATATTTTTAATGAATTTTTGAAAATCAGGAAAGCGATCCATGCACTTAGGCAGTGACTTAACTTTTTCGTCAAAAAAGACCCCAAAAGTATCTTGGAATGTCTTGAAATTGTACACAGTCATAGTCAAGCATGCCCTGAACAAGAATCCGTTGAATATATTTGCATATCTCTTGAAGAATATTTTTAATGAATTTTTGAAAATCCGAAAAGCGATCCATGCACTTGGACATTCCAAGTATGTTGGAATGTCTTGAAATTGTACTCAGTCATAGTCAACGATGCTCTGAACAAGAATCAATTGAAAATATTTGCATATCTCTTAAGGAATATTTTTAATGAATTTTTGAAAATGAGGAAAGTCTGTGCACTTAGGCAGTGACTTAACTTTTTATTCAAAAAAGACCCCAAAAGTATCTTGGAATGTCTTGAAATTGTACACAGTCATAGTCAAGCATGCCCTGAACAAGAATCCGTTGAATATATTTGCATATCTCTTGAAGAATATTTTTAATGAACTTTTGAAAATCAGGAAAGCGATCCATGTACTTGGACATTCAAAGTATGTTGGAATGTCTTGAAATTGTACTCGGTCATAGTCAACGACGCCCTGAACAAGAATCCGTTGAAAATATTTGCATATCGCTTAAGGAATATTTTTAATGAATTTTTGAAAATCAGGAAAGCGATCCATGCACTTAGGCAGTGACTTAACTTTTTCGTCAAAAAAGACCCCAAAAGTATCTTGGAATGTCTTGAAATTGTACACAGTCATAGTCAAGCATGCCCTGAACAAGAATCAATTGAATATATTTGCATATCTCTTGAAGAATATTTTTAATGAATTTTTGAAAATCCGGAAAGCGATCCATGCACTTGGACATTCCAAGTATGTTGGAATGTCTTGAAATTGTACTCGGTCATAGTCAACGACGCCCTGAACAAGAATCCATTGAAAATATTTGCATATCTCTTAAGGAATATTTTTAATGAATTTTTGAAAATGAGGAAAGTCTGTGCACTTCGGCAGTGACTTAACTTTTTATTCAAAAAAGACCCCAAAAGTATCTTGGAATGTCTTGAAATTGTACACAGTCATAGTCAAGCATGCCCTGAACAAGAATCCGTTGAATATATTTGCATATCTCTTGAAGAATATTTTTAATGAACTTTTGAAAATCAGGAAAGCGATCCATGCACTTGGACATTCCAAGTATGTTGGAATGTCTTGAAATTGTACTCAGTCATAGTCAACGACGCCCTGAACAAGAATCCGTTGAAAATATTTGCATATCGTTTAAGGAATATTTTTAAAGAATTTCTGAAAATCAGGAAAGCGATCCATGCACTTAGGCAGTGACTTAACTTTTTCGTCAAAAAAGACCCCAAAAGTATCTTGGAATGTTTTGAAATTGTACACAGTCATAGTCAAGCATGCCCTGAACAAGAATCCGTTGAATATATTTGCATATCTCTTGAAGAATATTTTTAATGAATTTTTGAAAATCCGGAAAGTGATCCATGCACTTGGACATTCCAAGTATGTTGGAATGTCTTGAAATTGTACTCTGTCATAGTCAACGACGCCCTGAACAAGAATCCATTGAAAATATTTGCATATCTCTTAAGGAATATTTTTAATGAATTTTTGAAAATGATGAAAGTCTGTGCACTTAGGCAGTGACTTAACTTTTTATTCAAAAAAGACCCCAAAGGTATCTTGGAATGTCTTGAAATTGTACACAGTCATAGTCAAGCATGCCCTGAACAAGAATCCGTTGAATATATTTGCATATCTCTTGAAGAATATTTTTAATGAACTTTTGAAAATCAGGAAAGCGATCCATGCACTTGGACATTCCAAGTATGTTGGAATGTCTTGAAATTGTACTCAGTCATAGTCAACGACGCCCTGAACAAGAATCCGTTGAAAATATTTGCATATCGCTTAAGGAATATTTTTAATGAATTTTTGAAAATCAGGAAAGCGATCCATGCACTTAGGCAGTGACTTAACTTTTTTGTCAAAAAAGACCCCAAAAGTATCTTGGAATGTCTTGAAATTGTACACAGTCATAGTCAAGCATGCCCTGAACAAGAATCCGTTGAATATATTTGCATATCTCTTGAAGAATATTTTTAATGAATTTTTGAATATCCGAAAAGCGATCCATGCACTTGGACATTCCAAGTATGTTGGAATGTCTTGAAATTGTACTCAGTCATAGTCAACGGCGCCCTGAACAAGAATCAATTGAAAATATTTGCATATCTCTTAAGGAATATTTTTAATGAATTTTTGAAAATGAGGAAAGTCTGTGCACTTAGGCAGTGACTTAACTTTTTATTCAAAAAAGACCCCAAAAGTATCTTGGAATGTCTTGAAGTTGTACACAGTCATAGTCAAGCATGCCCTGAACAAGAATCCGTTGAATATATTTGCATATCTCTTGAAGAATATTTTTAATGAACTTTTGAAAATCAGGAAAGCGATCCATGCACTTGGACATTCCAAGTATGTTGGAATGTTTTGAAATTGTACTCAGTCATAGTCAACGACGCCCTGAACAAGAATCCGTTGAAAATATTTGCATATCGCTTAAGGAATATTTTAAATGAATTTTGAAAATCAGGAAAGCGATCCATGCACTTAGGCAGTGACTTAACTTTTTATTCAAAAAAGACCCCAAAAGTATCTTGGAATGTCTTGAAATTGTACACAGTCATAGTCAAGCATGCCCTGAACAAGAATCCGTTGAATATATTTGCATATCTCTTGAAGAATATTTTTAATGAATTTTTGAAAATCCGAAAAGCGATCCATGCACTTGGACATTCCAAGTATGTTGGAATGTCTTGAAATTGTACTCAGTCATAGTCAACGACGCCCTGAACAAGAATCAATTGAAAATATTTGCATATCTCTTAAGGAATATTTTTAATGAATTTTTGAAAATGAGGAAAGTCTGTGCACTTAGGCAGTGACTTAACTTTTTATTAAAAAAAGACCCCAAAAGTATCTTGGAATGTCTTGAAATTGTACACAGTCATAGTCAAGCATGCCCTGAACAAGAATCCGTTGAATATATTTGCATATCTCTTGAAGAATATTTTTAATGAACTTTTGAAAATCAGGAAAGCGATCCATGCACTTGGACATTCCAAGTATGTTGGAATGTCTTGAAATTGTACTCAGTCATAGTCAACGACGCCCTGAACAAGAATCCGTTGAAAATATTTGCATATCGTTTAAGGAATATTTTTAAAGAATTTCTGAAAATCAGGAAAGCGATCCATGCACTTCGGCAGTGACTTAACTTTTTCGTCAAAAAAGACCCCAAAAGTATCTTGGAATGTCTTGAAATTGTACACAGTCATAGTCAAGCATGCCCTGAACAAGAATCCGTTGAATATATTTGCATATCTCTTGAAGAATATTTTTAATGAATTTTTGAAAATCCGGAAAGCGATCCATGCACTTGGACATTCCAAGGATGTTGGAATGTCTTGAAATTGTACTCAGTTATAGTCAACAACGCCCTGAACAAGAATCCATTGAAAATATTTGCATATCTCTTAAGGAATATTTTTAATGAATTTTTGAAAATGAGGAAAGTCTGTGCACTTAGGCAGTGACTTAACTTTTTATTCAAAAAAGACCCCAAAAGTATCTTGGAATGTCTTGAAATTGTACACAGTCATAGTCAAGCATGCCCTGAACAAGAATCCATTGAATATATTTGCATATCTCTTGAAGAATATTTTTAATGAACTTTTGAAAATCAGGAAAGCGATCCATGCACTTGGACATTCCAAGTATGTTGGAATGTCTTGAAATTGTACTCAGTCATAGTCAACGACGCCCTGAACAAGAATCCGTTGAAAATATTTGCATATCGCTTAAGGAATATTTTTAATGAATTTTTGAAAATCAGGAAAGCGATCCATGCACTTAGGCAGTGACTTAACTTTTTATTCAAAAAGACCCCAAAAGTATCTTGGAATGTCTTGAAATTGTACACAGTCATAGTCAAGCATGCCCTGAACAAGAATCCGTTGAATATATTTGCATATCTCTTGAAGAATATTTTAAATGAATTTTTGAAAATCCGAAAAGCGATCCATGCACTTGGACATTCCAAGTATGTTGGAATGTCTTGAAATTGTACTCAGTCATAGTCAACGACGCCCTGAACAAGAATCAATTGAAAATATTTGCATATCTCTTAAGGAATATTTTTAATGAATTTTTGAAAATGAGGAAAGTCTGTGCACTTAGGCAGTGACTTAACTTTTTATTCAAAAAAGACCCCAAAAGTATCTTGGAATGTCTTGAAATTGTACACAGTCATAGTCAAGCATGCCCTGAACAAGAATCCGTTGAATATATTTGCATATCTCTTGAAGAATATTTTTAATGAACTTTTGAAAATCAGGAAAGCGATCCATGCACTTGGACATTCCAAGTATGTTGGAATGTTTTGAAATTGTACTCAGTCATAGTCAACGACGCCCTGAACAAGAATCCGTTGAAAATATTTGCATATCGCTTAAGGAATATTTTTAATGAATTTTTGAAAATCAGGAAAGCGATCCATGCACTTAGGCAGTGACTTAACTTTTTATTCAAAAAAGACCCCAAAAGTATCTTGGAATGTCTTGAAATTGTACACAGTCATAGTCAAGCATGCCCTGAACAAGAATCCGTTGAATATATTTGCATATCTCTTGAAGAATATTTTTAATGAATTTTTGAAAATCCGAAAAGCGATCCATGCACTTGGACATTCCAAGTATGTTGGAATGTCTTGAAATTGTACTCAGTCATAGTCAACGACGCCCTGAACAAGAATCAATTGAAAATATTTGCATATCTCTTAAGGAATATTTTTAATGAATTTTTGAAAATGAGGAAAGTCTGTGCACTTAGGCAGTGACTTAACTTTTTATTCAAAAAAGACCCCAAAAGTATCTTGGAATGTCTTGAAATTGTACACAGTCATAGTCAAGCATGCCCTGAACAAGAATCCGTTGAATATATTTGCATATCTCTTGAAGAATATTTTTGATGAACTTTTGAAAATCAGGAAAGCCATCCATGCACTTGGACATTCCAAGTATGTTGGAATGTCTTGAAATTGTACTCAGTCATAGTCAACGACGCCCTGAACAAGAATCCGTTGAAAATATTTGCATATCGCTTAAGGAATATTTTTAATGAATTTTTGAAAATCAGGAAAGCGATCCATGCACTTAGGCAGTGACTTAACTTTTTCGTCAAAAAAGACCCCAAAAGTATCTTGGAATGTCTTGAAATTGTACACAGTCATAGTCAAGCATGCCCTGAACAAGAATCCGTTGAATATATTTGCATATCACTTGAAGAATATTTTTAATGAATTTTTGAAAATCCGGAAAGCGATCCATGCACTTGGACATTCCAAGTATGTTGGAATGTCTTGAAATTGTACTCAGTCATAGTCAACGACGCCCTGAACAAGAATCCGTTGAAAATATTTGCATATCGCTTAAGGAATATTTTTAATGAATTTTTGAAAATCAGGAAAGCGATCCATGCACTTGGACATTCCAAGTATGTTGGAATGTCTTGAAATTGTACTCAGTCATAGTCAACGACGCCCTGAACAAGAATCCGTTGAAAATATTTGCATATCGCTTAAGGAATATTTTTAATGAATTTTTGAAAATCAGGAAAGCGATCCATGCACTTAGGCAGTGACTTAACTTTTTTGTCAAAAAAGACCCCAAAAGTATCTTGAAATGTCTTGAAATTGTACACAGTCATAGTCAAGCATGCCCTGAACAAGAATCCGTTGAATATATTTGCATATCTCTTGAAGAATATTTTTAATGAATTTTTGAAAATCCGAAAAGCGATCCATGCACTTGGACATTCCAAGTATGTTGGAATGTCTTGAAATTGTACTCAGTCATAGTCAACGACGCCCTGAACAAGAATCCGTTGAAAATATTTGCATATCGTTTAAGGAATATTTTTAAAGAATTTCTGAAAATCAGGAAAGCGATCCATGCACTTAGGCAGTGACTTAACTTTTTCGTCAAAAAAGACCCCAAAAGTATCTTGGAATGTCTTGAAATTGTACACAGTCATAGTCAAGCATGCCCTGAACAAGAATCCGTTGAATATATTTGCATATCTTTTGAAGAATATTTTTAATGAATTTTTGAAAATCCGGAAAGCGATCCATGCACTTGGACATTCCAAGTATGTTGGAATGTCTTGAAATTGTACTCAGTCATAGTCAACAACGCCCTGAACAAGAATCCATTGAAAATATTTGCATATCTCTTAAGGAATATTTTTAATGAATTTTTGAAAATGAGGAAAGTCTGTGCACTTAGGCAGTGACTTAACTTTTTATTCAAAAAAGACCCCAAAAGTATCTTGGAATGTCTTGAAATTGTACACAGTCATAGTCAAGCATGCCCTGAACAAGAATCCGTTGAATATATTTGCATATCTCTTGAAGAATATTTTTAATGAACTTTTGAAAATCAGGAAAGCGATCCATGCACTTGGACATTCCAAGTATGTTGGAATGTCTTGAAATTGTACTCAGTCATAGTCAACGACGCCCTGAACAAGAATCCGTTGAAAATATTTGCATATCGCTTAAGGAATATTTTTAATGAATTTTTGAAAATCAGGAAAGCGATCCATGCACTTAGGCAGTGACTTAACTTTTTTGTCAAAAAAGACCCCAAAAGTATCTTGAAATGTCTTGAAATTGTACACAGTCATAGTCAAGCATGCCCTGAACAAGAATCCGTTGAATATATTTGCATATCTCTTGAAGAATATTTTTAATGAATTTTTGAAAATCCGAAAAGCGATCCATGCACTTGGACATTCCAAGTATGTTGGAATGTCTTTAAATTGTACTCAGTCATAGTCAACGACGCCCTGAACAAGAATCAATTGAAAATATTTGCATATCTCTTAAGGAATATTTTTAATGAATTTTTGAAAATGAGGAAAGTCTGTGCACTTAGGCAGTGACTTAACTTTTTATTCAAAAAAGACCCCAAAAGTATCTTGGAATGTCTTGAAATTGTACACAGTCATAGTCAAGCATGCCCTGAACAAGAATCCGTTGAATATATTTGCATATCTCTTGAAGAATATTTTTAATGAACTTTTGAAAATCAGGAAAGCGATCCATGCACTTGGACATTCCAAGTATGTTGGAATGTCTTGAAATTGTACTCAGTCATAGTCAACGACGCCCTGAACAAGAATCCGTTGAAAATATTTGCATATCGTTTAAGGAATATTTTTAAAGAATTTCTGAAAATCAGGAAAGCGATCCATGCACTTAGGCAGTGACTTAACTTTTTCGTCAAAAAAGACCCCAAAAGTATCTTGGAATGTCTTGAAATTGTACACAGTCATAGTCAAGCATGCCCTGAACAAGAATCCGTTGAATATATTTGCATATCTCTTGAAGAATATTTTTAATGAATTTTTGAAAATCCGGAAAGCGATCCATGCACTTGGACATTCCAAGTATGTTGGAATGTCTTGAAATTGTACTCAGTCATAGTCAACAACGCCCTGAACAAGAATCCATTGAAAATATTTGCATATCTCTTAAGGAATATTTTTAATGAATTTTTGAAAATGAGGAAAGTCTGTGCACTTAGGCAGTGACTTAACTTTTTATTCAAAAAAGACCCCAAAAGTATCTTGGAATGTCTTGAAATTGTACACAGTCATAGTCAAACATGCCCTGAACAAGAATCCGTTGAATATATTTGCATATCTCTTGAAGAATATTTTTAATGAACTTTTGAAAATCAGGAAAGCGATCCATGCACTTGGACATTCCAAGTATGTTGGAATGTTTTGAAATTGTACTCAGTCATAGTCAACGACGCCCTGAACAAGAATCCGTTGAAAATATTTGCATATCGCTTAAGGAATATTTTTAATGAATTTTTGAAAATCAGGAAAGCGATCCATGCACTTAGGCAGTGACTTAACTTTTTATTCAAAAAAGACCCCAAAAGTATCTTGGAATGTCTTGAAATTGTACACAGTCATAGTCAAGCATGCCCTGAACAAGAATCCGTTGAATATATTTGCATATCTCTTGAAGAATATTTTTAATGAACTTTTGAAAATCAGGAAAGCGATCCATGCACTTGGACATTCCAAGTATGTTGGAATGTCTTGAAATTGTACTCAGTCATAGTCAACGACGCCCTGAACAAGAATCCGTTGAAAATATTTGCATATCGCTTAAGGAATATTTTTAATGAATTTTTGAAAATCAGGAAAGGGATCCATGCACTTAGGCAGTGACTTAACTTTTTTGTCAAAAAAGACCCCAAAAGTATCTTGGAATGTCTTGAAATTGTACACAGTCATAGTCAAGCATGCCCTGAACAAGAATCCGTTGAATATATTTGCATATCTCTTGAAGAATATTTTTAATGAATTTTTGAAAATCCAGAAAGCGATCCATGCACTTGGACATTCCAAGTATGTTGGAATGTCTTGAAATTGTACTCAGTCATAGTCAACGACGCCCTGAACAAGAATCCGTTGAAAATATTTGCATATCGCTTAAGGAATATTTTTAATGAATTTTTGAAAATCAGGAAAGCGGTCCATGCACTTAGGCAGTGACTTAACTTTTTTGTCAAAAAAGACCCCAAAAGTATCTTGGAATGTCTTGAAATTGTACACAGTCATAGTCAAGCATGCCCTGAACAAGAATCCGTTGAATATATTTGCATATCTCTTGAAGAATATTTTTAATGAATTTTTGAAAATCCAAAAAGCGATCAATGCACTTGGACATTCCAAGTATGTTGGAATGTCTTGAAATTGTACTCAGTCATAGTCAACGACGCCCTGAACAAGAATCAATTGAAAATATTTGCATATCTCTTAAGGAATATTTTTAATGAATTTTTGAAAATGAGGAAAGTCTGTGCACTTAGGCAGTGACTTAACTTTTTATTCAAAAAAGACCCCAAAAGTATCTTGGAATGTCTTGAAATTGTACACAGTCATAGTCAAGCATGCCCTGAACAAGAATCCGTTGAATATATTTGCATATCTCTTGAAGAATATTTTTAATGAACTTTTGAAAATCCGGAAAGCGATCCATGCACTTGGACATTCCAAGTATGTTGGAATGTCTTGAAATTGTACTCAGTCATAGTCAACGACGCCCTGAACAAGAATCCGTTGAAAATATTTACATATCGCTTAAGGAATATTTTTAATGAATTTTTTAAAAAATCAGGAAAGCGATCCATGCACTTAGGCAGTGACTTAACTTTTTCGTCAAAAAAGACCCCAAAAGTATCTTGGAATGTCTTGAAATTGTACACAGTCATAGTCAAGCATGCCCTGAACAAGAATCCGTTGAATATATTTGCATATCTCTTGAAGAATATTTTTAATGAATTTTTGAAAATCCGGAAAGCGATCCATGCACTTAGGCAGTGACTTAACTTTTTCGTCAAAAAAGACCCCAAAAGTATCTTGGAATGTCTTGAAATTGTACACAGTCATAGTCAAGCATGCCCTGAACAAGAAACCGTTGAATATATTTGCATATCTCTGGAAGAATATTTTTAATGAATTTTTGAAAATCCGGAAAGCGATCCATGCACTTGGACATTCCAAGTATGTTGGAATGTCTTGAAATTGTACTCAGTCATAGTCAACAACGCCCTGAACAAGAATCCATTGAAAATATTTGCATATCTCTTAAGGAACATTTTTAATGAATTTTTGAAAATGAGGAAAGTCTGTGCACTTAGGCAGTGACTTAACTTTTTATTCAAAAAAGACCCCAAAAGTATCTTGGAATGTCTTGAAATTGTACACAGTCATAGTCAAGCATGCCCTGAACAAGAATCCGTTGAATATATTTGCATATCTCTTGAAGAATATTTTTAATGAACTTTTGAAAATCAGGAAAGCGATCCATGCACTTGGACATTCCAAGTATGTTGGAATGTCTTGAAATTGTACTCAGTCATAGTCAACGACGCCTTGAACAAGAATCCGTTGAAAATATTTGCATATCGCTTAAGGAATATTTTTAATGAATTTTTGAAAATCAGGAAAGCGATCCATGCACTTAGGCAGTGACTTAACTTTTTTGTCAAAAAAGACCCCAAAAGTATCTTGGAATGTCTTGAAATTGTACACAGTCATAGTCAAGCATGCCCTGAACAAGAATCCGTTGAATATATTTGCATATCTCTTGAAGAATATTTTAAATGAATTTTTGAAAATCCAGAAAGCGATCCATGCACTTGGACATTCCAAGTATGTTGGAATGTCTTGAAATTGTACTCAGTCATAGTCAACGACGCCCTGAACAAGAATCCGTTGAAAATATTTGCATATCGCTTAAGGAATATTTTTAATGAATTTTTGAAAATCAGGAAAGCGGTCCATGCACTTAGGCAGTGACTTAACTTTTTATTCAAAAAAGACCCCAAAAGTATCTTGGAATGTCTTGAAATTGTACACAGTCATAGTCAAACATGCCCTGAACAAGAATCCGTTGAATATATTTGCATATCTCTTGAAGAATATTTTTAATGAACTTTTGAAAATCAGGAAAGCGATCCATGCACTTGGACATTCCAAGTATGTTGGAATGTTTTGAAATTGTACTCAGTCATAGTCAACGACGCCCTGAACAAGAATCCGTTGAAAATATTTGCATATCGCTTAAGGAATATTTTTAATGAATTTTTGAAAATCAGGAAAGCGATCCATGCACTTAGGCAGTGACTTAACTTTTTATTCAAAAAAGACCCCAAAAGTATCTTGGAATGTCTTGAAATTGTACACAGTCATAGTCAAGCATGCCCTGAACAAGAATCCGTTGAATATATTTGCATATCTCTTGAAGAATATTTTTAATGAACTTTTGAAAATCAGGAAAGCGATCCATGCACTTGGACATTCCAAGTATGTTGGAATGTCTTGAAATTGTACTCAGTCATAGTCAACGACGCCCTGAACAAGAATCCGTTGAAAATATTTGCATATCGCTTAAGGAATATTTTTAATGAATTTTTGAAAATCAGGAAAGGGATCCATGCACTTAGGCAGTGACTTAACTTTTTTGTCAAAAAAGACCCCAAAAGTATCTTGGAATGTCTTGAAATTGTACACAGTCATAGTCAAGCATGCCCTGAACAAGAATCCGTTGAATATATTTGCATATCTCTTGAAGAATATTTTTAATGAATTTTTGAAAA
Organism: Microchirus variegatus; assembly: GCF_963457635.1. Classification (NCBI taxonomy): domain Eukaryota; kingdom Metazoa; phylum Chordata; class Actinopteri; order Pleuronectiformes; family Soleidae; genus Microchirus; species Microchirus variegatus. The sequence continues at coordinate 70,284 of NW_028154691.1, read as the reverse complement.
TCCAGAAAGCGATCCATGCACTTGGACATTCCAAGTATGTTGGAATGTCTTGAAATTGTACTCAGTCATAGTCAACGACGCCCTGAACAAGAATCCGTTGAAAATATTTGCATATCGCTTAAGGAATATTTTTAATGAATTTTTGAAAATCAGGAAAGCGGTCCATGCACTTAGGCAGTGACTTAACTTTTTTGTCAAAAAAGACCCCAAAAGTATCTTGGAATGTCTTGAAATTGTACACAGTCATAGTCAAGCATGCCCTGAACAAGAATCCGTTGAATATATTTGCATATCTCTTGAAGAATATTTTTAATGAATTTTTGAAAATCCAAAAAGCGATCAATGCACTTGGACATTCCAAGTATGTTGGAATGTCTTGAAATTGTACTCAGTCATAGTCAACGACGCCCTGAACAAGAATCAATTGAAAATATTTGCATATCTCTTAAGGAATATTTTTAATGAATTTTTGAAAATGAGGAAAGTCTGTGCACTTAGGCAGTGACTTAACTTTTTATTCAAAAAAGACCCCAAAAGTATCTTGGAATGTCTTGAAATTGTACACAGTCATAGTCAAGCATGCCCTGAACAAGAATCCGTTGAATATATTTGCATATCTCTTGAAGAATATTTTTAATGAACTTTTGAAAATCCGGAAAGCGATCCATGCACTTGGACATTCCAAGTATGTTGGAATGTCTTGAAATTGTACTCAGTCATAGTCAACGACGCCCTGAACAAGAATCCGTTGAAAATATTTACATATCGCTTAAGGAATATTTTTAATGAATTTTTTAAAAAATCAGGAAAGCGATCCATGCACTTAGGCAGTGACTTAACTTTTTCGTCAAAAAAGACCCCAAAAGTATCTTGGAATGTCTTGAAATTGTACACAGTCATAGTCAAGCATGCCCTGAACAAGAATCCGTTGAATATATTTGCATATCTCTTGAAGAATATTTTTAATGAATTTTTGAAAATCCGGAAAGCGATCCATGCACTTAGGCAGTGACTTAACTTTTTCGTCAAAAAAGACCCCAAAAGTATCTTGGAATGTCTTGAAATTGTACACAGTCATAGTCAAGCATGCCCTGAACAAGAAACCGTTGAATATATTTGCATATCTCTGGAAGAATATTTTTAATGAATTTTTGAAAATCCGGAAAGCGATCCATGCACTTGGACATTCCAAGTATGTTGGAATGTCTTGAAATTGTACTCAGTCATAGTCAACAACGCCCTGAACAAGAATCCATTGAAAATATTTGCATATCTCTTAAGGAACATTTTTAATGAATTTTTGAAAATGAGGAAAGTCTGTGCACTTAGGCAGTGACTTAACTTTTTATTCAAAAAAGACCCCAAAAGTATCTTGGAATGTCTTGAAATTGTACACAGTCATAGTCAAGCATGCCCTGAACAAGAATCCGTTGAATATATTTGCATATCTCTTGAAGAATATTTTTAATGAACTTTTGAAAATCAGGAAAGCGATCCATGCACTTGGACATTCCAAGTATGTTGGAATGTCTTGAAATTGTACTCAGTCATAGTCAACGACGCCTTGAACAAGAATCCGTTGAAAATATTTGCATATCGCTTAAGGAATATTTTTAATGAATTTTTGAAAATCAGGAAAGCGATCCATGCACTTAGGCAGTGACTTAACTTTTTTGTCAAAAAAGACCCCAAAAGTATCTTGGAATGTCTTGAAATTGTACACAGTCATAGTCAAGCATGCCCTGAACAAGAATCCGTTGAATATATTTGCATATCTCTTGAAGAATATTTTAAATGAATTTTTGAAAATCCAGAAAGCGATCCATGCACTTGGACATTCCAAGTATGTTGGAATGTCTTGAAATTGTACTCAGTCATAGTCAACGACGCCCTGAACAAGAATCCGTTGAAAATATTTGCATATCGCTTAAGGAATATTTTTAATGAATTTTTGAAAATCAGGAAAGCGGTCCATGCACTTAGGCAGTGACTTAACTTTTTTGTCAAAAAAGACCCCAAAAGTATCTTGGAATGTCTTGAAATTGTACACAGTCATAGTCAAGCATGCCCTGAACAAGAATCTGTTGAATATATTTGCATATCTCTTGAAGAATATTTTTAATGAATTTTTGAAAATCCAAAAAGCGATCCATGCACTTGGACATTCCAAGTATGTTGGAATGTCTTGAAATTGTACTCAGTCATAGTCAACGACGCCCTGAACAAGAATCAATTGAAAATATTTGCATATCTCTTAAGGAATATTTTTAATGAATTTTTGAAAATGAGGAAAGTCTGTGCACTTAGGCAGTGACTTAACTTTTTATTCAAAAAAGACCCCAAAAGTATCTTGGAATGTCTTGAAATTGTACACAGTCATAGTCAAGCATGCCCTGAACAAGAATCCGTTTAATATATTTGCATATCTCTTGAAGAATATTTTTAATGAACTTTTGAAAATCAGGAAAGCGATCCATGCACTTGGACATTCCAAGTATGTTGGAATGTTTTGAAATTGTACTCAGTCATAGTCAACGACGCCCTGAACAAGAATCCGTTGAAAATATTTGCATATCGCTTAAGGAATATTTTTAATGAATTTTTGAAAATCAGGAAAGCGATCCATGCACTTAGGCAGTGACTTAACTTTTTATTCAAAAAAGACCCCAAAAGTATCTTGGAATGTCTTGAAATTGTACACAGTCATAGTCAAGCATGCCCTGAACAAGAATCCGTTGAATATATTTGCATATCTCTTGAAGAATATTTTTAATGAATTTTTGAAAATCCGAAAAGCGATCCATGCACTTGGACATTCCAAGTATGTTGGAATGTCTTGAAATTTTACTCAGTCATAGTCAACGACGCCCTGAACAAGAATCAATTGAAAATATTTGCATATCTCTTAAGGAATATTTTTAATGAATTTTTGAAAATGAGGAAAGTCTGTGCACTTCGGCAGTGACTTAACTTTTTATTCAAAAAAAGACCCCAAAAGTATCTTGGAATGTCTTGAAATTGTACACAGTCATAGTCAAGCATGCCCTGAACAAGAATCCGTTGAATATATTTGCATATCTCTTGAAGAATATTTTTAATGAACTTTTGAAAATCAGGAAAGCGATCCATGCACTTGGACATTCCAAGTATATTGGAATGTCTTGAAATTGTACTCAGTCATAGTCAACGACGCCCTGAACAAGAATCCGTTGAAAATATTTGCATATCGCTTCAGGAATATTTTAAATGAATTTTTGAAAATCAGGAAAGCGATCCATGCACTTGGACATTCCAAGTATGTTGGAATGTCTTGAAATTGTACTCAGTCATAGTCAACGACGCCCTGAACGAGAATCCGTTGAAAATATTTGCATATCGCTTAAGGAATATTTTTAATGAATTTTTGAAAATCAGGAAAGCGATCCATGCACTTAGGCAGTGACTCAACTTTTTCGTCAAAAAAGACCCCAAAAGTATCTTGGAATGTCTTGAAATTGTACACAGTCATAGTCAAGCATGCCCTGAACAAGAAACCGTTGAATATATTTGCATATCTCTTGAAGAATATTTTTAATGAACTTTTGAAAATCCGGAAAGCGATCCATGCACTTGGACATTCCAAGTATGTTGGAATGTCTTGAAATTGTACTCAGTCATAGTCAACGACGCCCTGAACAAGAATCCGTTGAAAATATTTGCATATCTCTTGAAGAATATTTTTAATGAATTTTTGAAAATCCGAAAAGCGATCCATGCACTTGGACATTCCAAGTATGTTGGAATGTCTTGAAATTGTACTCAGTCATAGTCAACGACGCTCCGAACAAGAATCAATTGAAAATATTTGCATATCTCTTAAGGAATATTTTTAATGAATTTTTGAAAATGAGGAAAGTCTGTGCACTTAGGCAGTGACTTAACTTTTTTGTCAAAAAAGACCCCAAAAGTATCTTGGAATGTCTTGAAATTGTACACAGTCATAGTCAAGCATGCCCTGAACAAGAATCCGTTGAATATATTTGCATATCTCTTGAAGAATATTTTTAATGAACTTTTGAAAATCAGGAAAGCGATCCATGTACTTGGACATTCCAAGTATGTTGGAATGTCTTGAAATTGTACTCGGTCATAGTCAACGACGCCCTGAACAAGAATCCGTTGAAAATATTTGCATATCGCTTAAGGAATATTTTTAATGAATTTTTGAAAATCAAGAAAGCGATCCATGCACTTAGGCAGTGACTTAACTTTTTCGTCAAAAAAGACCCCAAAAGTATCTTGGAATGTCTTGAAATTGTACACAGTCATAGTCAAGCATGCCCTAAACAAGAATCCGTTGAATATATTTGCATATCTCTTGAAGAATATTTTTAATGAATTTTTGAAAATCCGAAAAGCGATCCATGCACTTGGACATTCCAAGTATGTTGGAATGTCTTGAAATTGTACTCAGTCATAGTCAACGACGCTCTGAACAAGAATCAATTGAAAATATTTGCATATCTCTTAAGGAATATTTTTAATGAATTTTTGAAAATGATGAAAGTCTGTGCACTTAGGCAGTGACTTAACTTTTTATTCAAAAAAGACCCCAAAAGTATCTTGGAATGTCTTGAAATTGTACACAGTCATAGTCAAGCATGCCCTGAACAAGAACCTGTTGAATATATTTGCATATCTCTTGAATAATATTTTTAATGAATTTTTGAAAATCCGGAAAGCGATCCATGCACTTAGGCAGTGACTTAACTTTTTCGTCAAAAAAGACCCCAAAAGTATCTTGGAATGTCTTGAAATTGTACACAGTCATAGTCAAGCATGCCCTGAACAAGAAACCGTTGAATATATTTGCATATCTCTTGAAGAATATTTTTAATGAACTTTTGAAAATCCGAAAAGCGATCCATGCACTTGGACATTCCAAGTATCTTGGAATGTCTTGAAATTGTACACAGTCATAGTCAAGCATGCCCTGAACAAGAAACCGTTGAATATATTTGCATATCTCTTGAAGAATATTTTTAATGAACTTTTTAAAATCCGGAAAGCGATCCATGCACTTAGGCAGTGACTTAACTTTTTCGTCAAAAAAGACCCCAAAAGTATCTTGGAATGTCTTGAAATTGTACACAGTCATAGTCAAGCATGCCCTGAACAAGAATCCATTGAATATATTTGCATATCTCTTGAAGAATATTTTTAATGAATTTTTGAAAATCCGAAAAGCGATCCATGCACTTGGACATTCCAAGTATGTTGGAATGTCTTGAAATTGTACTCAGTCATAGTCAACGACGCTCTGAACAAGAATCAATTGAAAATATTTGCATATCTCTTAAGGAATATTTTGAATGAATTTTTGAAAATGAGGAAAGTCTGTGCACTTAGGCAGTGACTTAACTTTTTTGTCAAAAAAGACCCCAAAAGTATCTTGGAATGTCTTGAAATTGTACACAGTCATAGTCAAGCATGCCCTGAACAAGAATCCGTTGAATATATTTGCATATCTCTTGAAGAATATTTTTAATGAACTTTTGAAAATCAGGAAAGCGATCCATGTACTTGGACATTCAAAGTATGTTGGAATGTCTTGAAATTGTACTCGGTCATAGTCAACGACGCCCTGAACAAGAATCCGTTGAAAATATTTGCATATCGCTTAAGGAATATTTTTAATGAATTTTTGAAAATCAGGAAAGCGATCCATGCACTTAGGCAGTGACTTAACTTTTTCGTCAAAAAAGACCCCAAAAGTATCTTGGAATGTCTTGAAATTGTACACAGTCATAGTCAAGCATGCCCTGAACAAGAATCCGTTGAATATATTTGCATATCTCTTGAAGAATATTTTTAAAGAATTTCTGAAAATCAGGAAAGCGATCCATGCACTTAGGCAGTGACTTAACTTTTTCGTCAAAAAAGACCCCAAAAGTATCTTGGAATGTCTTGAAATTGTACACAGTCATAGTCAAGCATGCCCTGAACAAGAATCCGTTGAATATATTTGCATATCTCTTGAAGAATATTTTTAATGAACTTTTGAAAATCAGGAAAGTGATCCATGCACTTGGACATTCCAAGTATGTTGGAATGTCTTGAAATTGTACTCAGTCATAGTCAACGACGCCCTGAACAAGAATCCGTTGAAAATATTTGCATATCGCTTAAGGAATATTTTTAATGAATTTTTGAAAATCAGGAAAGCGATCCATGCACTTAGGCAGTGACTTAACTTTTTTGTCAAAAAAGACCCCAAAAGTATCTTGGAATGTCTTGAAATTGTACACAGTCATAGTCAAGCATGCCCTGAACAAGAATCCGTTGAATATATTTGCATATCTCTTGAAGAATATTTTTAATGAACTTTTGAAAATCAGGAAAGCGATCCATGCACTTGGACATTACAAGTATGTTGGAATGTTTTGAAATTGTACTCAGTCATAGTCAACGACGCCCTGAACAAGAATCCGTTGAAAATATTTGCATATCGCTTAAGGAATATTTTTAATGAATTTTTGAAAATCAGGAAAGCGATCCATGCACTTAGGCAGTGACTTAACTTTTTATTCAAAAAAGACCCCAAAAGTATCTTGGAATGTCTTGAAATTGTACACAGTCATAGTCAAGCATGCCCTGAACAAGAATCCGTTGAATATATTTGCATATCTCTTGAAGAATATTTTTAATGAATTTTTGAAAATCAGGAAAAGCGATCCATGCACTTGGACATTCCAAGTATGTTGGAATGTCTTGAAATTGTACTCAGTCATAGTCAACGACGCCCTGAACAAGAATCAATTGAAAATATTTGTATATCTCTTAAGGAATATTTTTAATGAATTTTTGAAAATGAGGAAAGTCTGTGCACTTTGGCAGTGACTTAACTTTTTATTCAAAAAAGACCCCAAAAGTATCTTGGAATGTCTTGAAATTGTACACAGTCATAGTCAAGCATGCCCTGAACAAGAATCCGTTGAATATATTTGCATATCTCTTGAAGAATATTTTTAATGAACTTTTGAAAATCAGGAAATTGATCCATGCACTTGGACATTCCAAGTATGTTGGAATGTCTTGAAATTGTACTCAGTCATAGTCAACGACGCCCTGAACAAGAATCCGTTGAAAATATTTGCATATCGCTTAAGGAATATTTTTAATGAATTTTTGAAAATCAGGAAAGCGATCCATGCACTTAGGCAGTGACTTAACTTTTTCGTCAAAAAAGACCCCAAAAGTATCTTGGAATGTCTTGAAATTGTACACAGTCATAGTCAAGCATGCCCTGAACAAGAAGCTGTTGAATATATTTGCATATCTCTTGAAGAATATTTTTAATGAATTTTTGAAAATCCGGAAAGCTATCCATGCACTTGGACATTCCAAGTAAGTTGGAATGTCTTGAAATTGTACTAAGTCATAGTCAACGACGCCCTGAACAAGAATCTATTGAAAATATTTGCATATCTCTTAAGGAATATTTTTAATGAATTTTTGAAAATGAGGAATTTCTGTGCACTTAGGCAGTGACTTAACTTTTTATTCAAAAAAGACCCCAAAAGTATCTTGGAATGTCTTGAAATTGTAGACAGTCATAGTCAAGCATGCCCTGAACAAGAATCCGTTGAATATATTTGCATATCGCTTAAGGAATATTTTTAATGAATTTTTGAAAATCAGGAAAGCGATCCATGCACTTGGACATTCCAAGTATGTTGGAATGTCTTGAAATTGTACTCAGTCATAGTCAACGACGCCCTGAACAAGAATCCGTTGAAAATATTTGCATATCGCTTCAGGAATATTTTAAATGAATTTTTGAAAATCAGGAAAGCGATCCATGCACTTAGGTAGTGACTTAACTTTTTTGTCAAAAAAGACCCCAAAAGTATCTTGGAATGTCTTGAAATTGTACACAGTCATAGTCAAGCATGCCCTGAACAAGAATCCGTTGAATATATTTGCATATCTCTTGAAGAATATTTTTAATGAACTTTTGAAAATCAGGAAAGCGATCCATGCACTTGGACATTCCAAGTATGTTGGAATGTCTTGAAATTGTACTCAGTCATAGTCAACGACGCCCTGAACAAGAATCCGTTGAAAATATTTGCATATCGCTTAAGGAATATTTTTAATGAATTTTTGAAAATCAGGAAAGCGATCCATGCACTTAGGCAGTGACTTAACTTTTTCGTCAAAAAAGACCCCAAAAGTATCTTGGAATGTCTTGAAATTGTACACAGTCATAGTCAAGCATGCCCTGAACAAGAATCCGTTGAATATATATGCATATCTCTTGAAGAATGTTTTTAATGAATTTTTGAAAATCCGAAAAGTGATCCATGCACTTGGACATTCCAAGTATGTTGGAATGTCTTGAAATTGCACTCAGTCATAGTCAACGACGATCTGAACAAGAATCAATTGAAAATATTTGCATATCTCTTAAGGAATATTTTTAATGAATTTTTGAAAATGAGGAAAGTCTGTGCACTTAGGCAGTGACTTAACTTTTTATTCAAAAAAGACCCCAAAAGTATCTTGGAATGTCTTGAAATTGTTCACAGTCATAGTCAAGCATGCCCTGAACAAGAATCCGTTGAATATATTTGCATATCTCTTGAAGAATATTTTTAATGAACTTTTGAAAATCAGGAAAGCGATCCATGTACTTGGACATTCAAAGTATGTTGGAATGTCTTGAAATTGTACTCGGTCACAGTCAACGACGCCCTGAACAAGAATCCATTGAAAATATTTGCATATCTCTTAAGGAATATTTTTAATGAATTTTTGAAAATGATGAAAGTCTGTGCACTTAGGCAGTGACTTAACTTTTTATTCAAAAAAGACCACAAAGGTATCTTGGAATGTCTTGAAATTGTACACAGTCATAGTCAAGCATGCCCTGAACAAGAATCCGTTGAATATATTTGCATATCTCTTGAAGAATATTTTTAATGAACTTTTGAAAATCAGGAAAGCGATCCATGCACTTGGACATTCCAAGTATGTTGGAATGTCTTGAAATTGTACTCAGTCATAGTCAACGACGCCCTGAACAAGAATCCGTTGAAAATATTTGCATATCGCTTAAGGAATATTTTTAATGAATTTTTGAAAATCAGGAAAGCGATCCATGCACTTAGGCAGTGACTTAACTTTTTTGTCAAAAAAGACCCCAAAAGTATCTTGGAATGTCTTGAAATTGTACACAGTCATAGTCAAGCATGCCCTGAACAAGAATCCGTTGAATATATTTGCATATCTCTTGAAGAATATTTTTAATGAACTTTTGAAAATCAGGAAAGCGATCCATGCACTTGGACATTCCAAGTATGTTGGAATGTCTTGAAATTGTACTCAGTCATAGTCAACGACGCCCTGAACAAGAATCCGTTGAAAATATTTGCATATCGTTTAAGGAATATTTTTAAAGAATTTCTGAAAATCAGGAAAGCGATCCATGCACTTAGGCAGTGACTTAACTTTTTCGTCAAAAAAGACCCCAAAAGTATCTTGGAATGTCTTGAAATTGTACACAGTCATAGTCAAGAATGCCCTGAACAAGAATCCGTTGAATATATTTGCATATCTCTTGAAGAATATTTTTAATGAATTTTTGAAAATCCGGAAAGCGATCCATGCACTTGGACATTCCAAGTATGTTGGAATGTCTTGAAATTGTACTCGGTCATAGTCAACGACGCCCTGAACAAGAATCCATTGAAAATATTTGCATATCTCTTAAGGAATATTTTTAATGAATTTTTGAAAATGATGAAAGTCTGTGCACTTAGGCAGTGACTTAACTTTTTATTCAAAAAAGACCCCAAAGGTATCTTGGAATGTCTTGAAATTGTACACAGTCATAGTCAAGCATGCCCTGAACAAGAATCCGTTGAATATATTTGCATATCTCTTGAAGAATATTTTTAATGAACTTTTGAAAATCAGGAAAGCGATCCATGCACTTGGACATTCCAAGTATGTTGGAATGTCTTGAAATTGTACTCAGTCATAGTCAACGACGCCCTGAACAAGAATCCGTTGAAAATATTTGCATATCGCTTAAGGAATATTTTTAATGAATTTTTGAAAATCAGGAAAGCGATCCATGCACTTAGGCAGTGACTTAACTTTTTTGTCAAAAAAGACCCCAAAAGTATCTTGGAATGTCTTGAAATTGTACACAGTCATAGTCAAGCATGCCCTGAACAAGAATCCGTTGAATATATTTGCATATCTCTTGAAGAATATTTTTAATGAATTTTTGAAAATCCGAAAAGCGATCCATGCACTTGGACATTCCAAGTATGTTGGAATGTCTTGAAATTGTACTCAGTCATAGTCAACGACGCCCTGAACAAGAATCAATTGAAAATATTTGCATATCTCTTAAGGAATATTTTTAATGAATTTTTGAAAATGATGAAAGTCTGTGCACTTAGGCAGTGACTTAACTTTTTATTCAAAAAAGACCACAAAGGTATCTTGGAATGTCTTGAAATTGTACACAGTCATAGTCAAGCATGCCCTGAACAAGAATCCGTTGAATATATTTGCATATCTCTTGAAGAATATTTTTAATGAACTTTTGAAAATCAGGAAAGCGATCCATGCACTTGGACATTCCAAGTATGTTGGAATGTCTTGAAATTGTACTCAGTCATAGTCAACGACGCCCTGAACAAGAATCCGTTGAAAATATTTGCATATCGCTTAAGGAATATTTTTAATGAATTTTTGAAAATCAGGAAAGCGATCCATGCACTTAGGCAGTGACTTAACTTTTTTGTCAAAAAAGACCCCAAAAGTATCTTGGAATGTCTTGAAATTGTACACAGTCATAGTCAAGCATGCCCTGAACAAGAATCCGTTGAATATATTTGCATATCTCTTGAAGAATATTTTTAATGAACTTTTGAAAATCAGGAAAGCGATCCATGCACTTGGACATTCCAAGTATGTTGGAATGTCTTGAAATTGTACTCAGTCATAGTCAACGACGCCCTGAACAAGAATCCGTTGAAAATATTTGCATATCGCTTAAGGAATATTTTTAATGAATTTTTGAAAATCAGGAAAGCGATCCATGCACTTAGGCAGTGACTTAACTTTTTTGTCAAAAAAGACCCCAAAAGTATCTTGGAATGTCTTGAAATTGTACACAGTCATAGTCAAGCATGCCCTGAACAAGAATCCGTTGAATATATTTGCATATCTCTTGAAGAATATTTTTAATGAATTTTTGAAAATCCGAAAAGCGATCCATGCACTTGGACATTCCAAGTATGTTGGAATGTCTTGAAATTGTACTCAGTCATAGTCAACGACGCCCTGAACAAGAATCAATTGAAAATATTTGCATATCTCTTAAGGAATATTTTAAATGAATTTTTGAAAATGAGGAAAGTCTGTGCACTTAGGCAGTGACTTAACTTTTTATTCAAAAAAGACCCCAAAAGTATCTTGGAATGTCTTGAAATTGTACACAGTCATAGTCAAGCATGCCCTGAACAAGAATCCGTTGAATATATTTGCATATCTCTTGAAGAATATTTTTAATGAACTTTTGAAAATCAGGAAAGCGATCCATGCACTTGGACATTCCAAGTATGTTGGAATGTCTTGAAATTGTACTCAGTCATAGTCAACGACGCCCTGAACAAGAATCCGTTGAAAATATTTGCATATCGTTTAAGGAATATTTTTAAAGAATTTCTGAAAATCAGGAAAGCGATCCATGCACTTAGGCAGTGACTTAACTTTTTCGTCAAAAAAGACCCCAAAAGTATCTTGGAATGTCTTGAAATTGTACACAGTCATAGTCAAGAATGCCCTGAACAAGAATCCGTTGAATATATTTGCATATCTCTTGAAGAATATTTTTAATGAATTTTTGAAAATCCGGAAAGCGATCCATGCACTTGGACATTCCAAGTATGTTGGAATGTCTTGAAATTGTACTCGGTCATAGTCAACGACGCCCTGAACAAGAATCCATTGAAAATATTTGCATATCTCTTAAGGAATATTTTTAATGAATTTTTGAAAATGATAAAAGTCTGTGCACTTAGGCAGTGACTTAACTTTTTATTCAAAAAAGACCCCAAAGGTATCTTGGAATGTCTTGAAATTGTACACAGTCATAGTCAAGCATGCCCTGAACAAGAATCCGTTGAATATATTTGCATATCTCTTGAAGAATATTTTTAATGAACTTTTGAAAATCAGGAAAGCGATCCATGCACTTGGACATTGCAAGTATGTTGGAATGTCTTGAAATTGTACTCAGTCATAGTCAACGACGCCCTGAACAAGAATCCGTTGAAAATATTTGCATATCGCTTAAGGAATATTTTTAATGAATTTTTGAAAATCAGGAAAGCGATCCATGCACTTAGGCAGTGACTTAACTTTTTTGTCAAAAAAGACCCCAAAAGTATCTTGGAATGTCTTGAAATTGTACACAGTCATAGTCAAGCATGCCCTGAACAAGAATCCGTTGAATATATTTGCATATCTCTTGAAGAATATTTTTAATGAATTTTTGAAAATCCGAAAAGCGATCCATGCACTTGGACATTCCAAGTATGTTGGAATGTCTTTAAATTGTACTCAGTCATAGTCAACGACGCCCTGAACAAGAATCCGTTGAAAATATTGGCATATCGCTTAAGGAATATTTTTAATGAATTTTTGAAAATCAGGAAAGCGATCCATGCACTTAGGCAGTGACTTAACTTTTTTGTCAAAAAAGACCCCAAAAGTATCTTGGAATGTCTTGAAATTGTACACAGTCATAGTCAAGCATGCCCTGAACAAGAATCCGTTGAATATATTTGCATATCTCTTGAAGAATATTTTTAATGAATTTTTGAAAATCCGAAAAGCGATCCATGCACTTGGACATTCCAAGTATGTTGGAATGTCTTTAAATTGTACTCAGTCATAGTCAACGACGCCCTGAACAAGAATCAATTGAAAATATTTGCATATCTCTTAAGGAATATTTTTAATGAATTTTTGAAAATGAGGAAAGTCTGTGCACTTAGGCAGTGACTTAACTTTTTATTCAAAAAAGACCCCAAAAGTATCTTGGAATGTCTTGAAATTGTACACAGTCATAGTCAAGCATGCCCTGAACAAGAATCCGTTGAATATATTTGCATATCTCTTGAAGAATATTTTTAATGAACTTTTGAAAATCAGGAAAGCGATCCATGCACTTGGACATTCCAAGTATGTTGGAATGTCTTGAAATTGTACTCAGTCATAGTCAACGACGCCCTGAACAAGAATCCGTTGAAAATATTTGCATATCGTTTAAGGAATATTTTTAAAGAATTTCTGAAAATCAGGAAAGCGATCCATGCACTTAGGCAGTGACTTAACTTTTTCGTCAAAAGAGACCCCAAAAGTATCTTGGAATGTCTTGAAATTGTACACAGTCATAGTCAAGAATGCCCTGAACAAGAATCCGTTGAATATATTTGCATATCTCTTGAAGAATATTTTTAATGAATTTTTGAAAATCCGGAAAGCGATCCATGCACTTGGACATTCCAAGTATGTTGGAATGTCTTGAAATTGTACTCAGTCATAGTCAACGACGCCCTGAACAAGAATCCGTTGAAAATATTTGCATATCGCTTAAGGAATATTTTTAATGAATTTTTGAAAATCAGGAAAGTGATCCATGCACTTAGGCAGTGACTTAACTTTTTCGTCAAAAAAGACCCCAAAAGTATCTTGGAATGTCTTGAAATTGTACACAGTCATAGTCAAGCATGCCCTGAACAAGAATCCGTTGAATATATTTGCATATCTCTTGAAGAATATTTTTAATGAACTTTTGAAAATCAGGAAAGCGATCCATGCACTTGGACATTCCAAGTATGTTAGAATGTCTTGAAATTGTACTCAGTCATAGTCAACAACGCCCTGAACAAGAATCCGTTGAAAATATTTGCATATCGTTTAAGGAATTTTTTTTAAGAATTTCTGAAAATCAGGAAAGCGATCCATGCACTTAGGCAGTGATTTAACTTTTTCGTCAAAAAAGACCCCAAAAGTATCTTGGAATGTCTTGAAATTGTACACAGTCATAGTCAAGCATGCCCTGAACAAGAATCCGTTGAATATATTTGCATATCTCTTGAAGAATATTTTTAATGAATTTTTGAAAATCAGGAAAGCGATCCATGCACTTGGACATTCAAAGTATGTTGGAATGTCTTGAAATTGTACTCGGTCACAGTCAACGATGCCCTGAACAAGAATCCATTGAAAATATTTGCATATCTCTTAAGGAATATTTTTAATGAATTTTTGAAAATGATGAAAGTCTGTGCACTTAGGCAGTGACTTAACTTTTTATTCAAAAAAGACCACAAAGGTATCTTGGAATGTCTTGAAATTGTACACAGTCATAGTCAAGCATGCCCTGAACAAGAATCCGTTGAATATATTTGCATATCTCTTGAAGAATATTTTTAATGAACTTTTGAAAATCAGGAAAGCGATCCATGCACTTGGACATTCCAAGTATGTTGGAATGTCTTGAAATTGTACTCAGTCATAGTCAACGACGCCCTGAACAAGAATCCGTTGAAAATATTTGCATATCGCTTAAGGAATATTTTTAATGAATTTTTGAAAATCAGGAAAGCGATCCATGCACTTAGGCAGTGACTTAACTTTTTTGTCAAAAAAGACCCCAAAAGTATCTTGGAATGTCTTGAAATTGTACACAGTCATAGTCAAGCATGCCCTGAACAAGAATCCGTTGAATATATTTGCATATCTCTTGAAGAATATTTTTAATGAACTTTTGAAAATCAGGAAAGCGATCCATGCACTTGGACATTCCAAGTATGTTGGAATGTCTTGAAATTGTACTCAGTCATAGTCAACGACGCCCTGAACAAGAATCCGTTGAAAATATTTGCATATCGTTTAAGGAATATTTTTAAAGAATTTCTGAAAATCAGGAAAGCGATCCATGCACTTAGGCAGTGACTTAACTTTTTCGTCAAAAAAGACCCCAAAAGTATCTTGGAATGTCTTGAAATTGTACACAGTCATAGTCAAGAATGCCCTGAACAAGAATCCGTTGAATATATTTGCATATCTCTTGAAGAATATTTTTAATGAATTTTTGAAAATCCGGAAAGCGATCCATGCACTTGGACATTCCAAGTATGTTGGAATGTCTTGAAATTGTACTCGGTCATAGTCAACGACGCCCTGAACAAGAATCCATTGAAAATATTTGCATATCTCTTAAGGAATATTTTTAATGAATTTTTGAAAATGATGAAAGTCTGTGCACTTAGGCAGTGACTTAACTTTTTATTCAAAAAAGACCCCAAAGGTATCTTGGAATGTCTTGAAATTGTACACAGTCATAGTCAAGCATGCCCTGAACAAGAATCCGTTGAATATATTTGCATATCTCTTGAAGAATATTTTTAATGAACTTTTGAAAATCAGGAAAGCGATCCATGCACTTGGACATTCCAAGTATGTTGGAATGTCTTGAAATTGTACTCAGTCATAGTCAACGACGCCCTGAACAAGAATCCGTTGAAAATATTTGCATATCGCTTAAGGAATATTTTTAATGAATTTTTGAAAATCAGGAAAGCGATCCATGCACTTAGGCAGTGACTTAACTTTTTTGTCAAAAAAGACCCCAAAAGTATCTTGGAATGTCTTGAAATTGTACACAGTCATAGTCAAGCATGCCCTGAACAAGAATCCGTTGAATATATTTGCATATCTCTTGAAGAATATTTTTAATGAATTTTTGAAAATCCGAAAAGCGATCCATGCACTTGGACATTCCAAGTATGTTGGAATGTCTTGAAATTGTACTCAGTCATAGTCAACGACGCCCTGAACAAGAATCAATTGAAAATATTTGCATATCTCTTAAGGAATATTTTTAATGAATTTTTGAAAATGATGAAAGTCTGTGCACTTAGGCAGTGACTTAACTTTTTATTCAAAAAAGACCACAAAGGTATCTTGGAATGTCTTGAAATTGTACACAGTCATAGTCAAGCATGCCCTGAACAAGAATCCGTTGAATATATTTGCATATCTCTTGAAGAATATTTTTAATGAACTTTTGAAAATCAGGAAAGCGATCCATGCACTTGGACATTCCAAGTATGTTGGAATGTCTTGAAATTGTACTCAGTCATAGTCAACGACGCCCTGAACAAGAATCCGTTGAAAATATTTGCATATCGCTTAAGGAATATTTTTAATGAATTTTTGAAAATCAGGAAAGCGATCCATGCACTTAGGCAGTGACTTAACTTTTTTGTCAAAAAAGACCCCAAAAGTATCTTGGAATGTCTTGAAATTGTACACAGTCATAGTCAAGCATGCCCTGAACAAGAATCCGTTGAATATATTTGCATATCTCTTGAAGAATATTTTTAATGAACTTTTGAAAATCAGGAAAGCGATCCATGCACTTGGACATTCCAAGTATGTTGGAATGTCTTGAAATTGTACTCAGTCATAGTCAACGACGCCCTGAACAAGAATCCGTTGAAAATATTTGCATATCGTTTAAGGAATATTTTTAAAGAATTTCTGAAAATCAGGAAAGCGATCCATGCACTTAGGCAGTGACTTAACTTTTTCGTCAAAAAAGACCCCAAAAGTATCTTGGAATGTCTTGAAATTGTACACAGTCATAGTCAAGAATGCCCTGAACAAGAATCCGTTGAATATATTTGCATATCTCTTGAAGAATATTTTAAATGAATTTTTGAAAATCCGGAAAGCGATCCATGCACTTGGACATTCCAAGTATGTTGGAATGTCTTGAAATTGTACTCGGTCATAGTCAACGACGCCCTGAACAAGAATCCATTGAAAATATTTGCATATCTCTTAAGGAATATTTTTAATGAATTTTTGAAAATGATGAAAGTCTGTGCACTTAGGCAGTGACTTAACTTTTTATTCAAAAAAGACCCCAAAGGTATCTTGGAATGTCTTGAAATTGTACACAGTCATAGTCAAGCATGCCCTGAACAAGAATCCGTTGAATATATTTGCATATCTCTTGAAGAATATTTTTAATGAACTTTTGAAAATCAGGAAAGCGATCCATGCACTTAGGCAGTGACTTAACTTTTTTGTCAAAAAAGACCCCAAAAGTATCTTGGAATGTCTTGAAATTGTACACAGTCATAGTCAAGCATGCCCTGAACAAGAATCCGTTGAATATATTTGCATATCTCTTGAAGAATATTTTTAATGAATTTTTGAAAATCCGAAAAGCGATCCATGCACTTGGACATTCCAAGTATGTTGGAATGTCTTGAAATTGTACTCAGTCATAGTCAACGACGCCCTGAACAAGAATCAATTGAAAATATTTGCATATCTCTTAAGGAATATTTTAAATGAATTTTTGAAAATGAGGAAAGTCTGTGCACTTAGGCAGTGACTTAACTTTTTATTCAAAAAAGACCCCAAAAGTATCTTGGAATGTCTTGAAATTGTACACAGTCATAGTCAAGCATGCCCTGAACAAGAATCCGTTGAATATATTTGCATATCTCTTGAAGAATATTTTTAATGAACTTTTGAAAATCAGGAAAGCGATCCATGCACTTGGACATTCCAAGTATGTTGGAATGTCTTGAAATTGTACTCAGTCATAGTCAACGACGCCCTGAACAAGAATCCGTTGAAAATATTTGCATATCGCTTAAGGAATATTTTTAATGAATTTTTGAAAATCAGGAAAGCGATCCATGCACTTAGGCAGTGACTTAACTTTTTTGTCAAAAAAGACCCCAAAAGTATCTTGGAATGTCTTGAAATTGTACACAGTCATAGTCAAGCATGCCCTGAACAAGAATCCGTTGAATATATTTGCATATCTCTTGAAGAATATTTTTAATGAATTTTTGAAAATCCGAAAAGCGATCCATGCACTTGGACATTCCAAGTATGTTGGAATGTCTTGAAATTGTACTCAGTCATAGTCAACGACGCCCTGAACAAGAATCAATTGAAAATATTTGCATATCTCTTAAGGAATATTTTAAATGAATTTTTGAAAATGAGGAAAGTCTGTGCACTTAGGCAGTGACTTAACTTTTTATTCAAAAAAGACCCCAAAAGTATCTTGGAATGTCTTGAAATTGTACACAGTCATAGTCAAGCATGCCCTGAACAAGAATCCGTTGAATATATTTGCATATCTCTTGAAGAATATTTTTAATGAACTTTTGAAAATCAGGAAAGCGATCCATGCACTTGGACATTCCAAGTATGTTGGAATGTCTTGAAATTGTACTCAGTCATAGTCAACGACGCCCTGAACAAGAATCCGTTGAAAATATTTGCATATCGTTTAAGGAATATTTTTAAAGAATTTCTGAAAATCAGGAAAGCGATCCATGCACTTAGGCAGTGACTTAACTTTTTCGTCAAAAAAGACCCCAAAAGTATCTTGGAATGTCTTGAAATTGTACACAGTCATAGTCAAGAATGCCCTGAACAAGAATCCGTTGAATATATTTGCATATCTCTTGAAGAATATTTTTAATGAATTTTTGAAAATCCGGAAAGCGATCCATGCACTTGGACATTCCAAGTATGTTGGAATGTCTTGAAATTGTACTCGGTCATAGTCAACGACGCCCTGAACAAGAATCCATTGAAAATATTTGCATATCTCTTAAGGAATATTTTTAATGAATTTTTGAAAATGATAAAAGTCTGTGCACTTAGGCAGTGACTTAACTTTTTATTCAAAAAAGACCCCAAAGGTATCTTGGAATGTCTTGAAATTGTACACAGTCATAGTCAAGCATGCCCTGAACAAGAATCCGTTGAATATATTTGCATATCTCTTGAAGAATATTTTTAATGAACTTTTGAAAATCAGGAAAGCGATCCATGCACTTGGACATTCCAAGTATGTTGGAATGTCTTGAAATTGTACTCAGTCATAGTCAACGACGCCCTGAACAAGAATCCGTTGAAAATATTTGCATATCGCTTAAGGAATATTTTTAATGAATTTTTGAAAATCAGGAAAGCGATCCATGCACTTAGGCAGTGACTTAACTTTTTTGTCAAAAAAGACCCCAAAAGTATCTTGGAATGTCTTGAAATTGTACACAGTCATAGTCAAGCATGCCCTGAACAAGAATCCGTTGAATATATTTGCATATCTCTTGAAGAATATTTTTAATGAATTTTTGAAAATCCGAAAAGCGATCCATGCACTTGGACATTCCAAGTATGTTGGAATGTCTTGAAATTGTACTCAGTCATAGTCAACGACGCCCTGAACAAGAATCCGTTGAAAATATTGGCATATCGCTTAAGGAATATTTTTAATGAATTTTTGAAAATCAGGAAAGCGATCCATGCACTTAGGCAGTGACTTAACTTTTTTGTCAAAAAAGACCCCAAAAGTATCTTGGAATGTCTTGAAATTGTACACAGTCATAGTCAAGCATGCCCTGAACAAGAATCCGTTGAATATATTTGCATATCTCTTGAAGAATATTTTTAATGAATTTTTGAAAATCCGAAAAGCGATCCATGCACTTGGACATTCCAAGTATGTTGGAATGTCTTTAAATTGTACTCAGTCATAGTCAACGACGCCCTGAACAAGAATCAATTGAAAATATTTGCATATCTCTTAAGGAATATTTTTAATGAATTTTTGAAAATGAGGAAAGTCTGTGCACTTAGGCAGTGACTTAACTTTTTATTCAAAAAAGACCCCAAAAGTATCTTGGAATGTCTTGAAATTGTACACAGTCATAGTCAAGCATGCCCTGAACAAGAATCCGTTGAATATATTTGCATATCTCTTGAAGAATATTTTTAATGAACTTTTGAAAATCAGGAAAGCGATCCATGCACTTGGACATTCCAAGTATGTTGGAATGTCTTGAAATTGTACTCAGTCATAGTCAACGACGCCCTGAACAAGAATCCGTTGAAAATATTTGCATATCGTTTAAGGAATATTTTTAAAGAATTTCTGAAAATCAGGAAAGCGATCCATGCACTTAGGCAGTGACTTAACTTTTTCGTCAAAAGAGACCCCAAAAGTATCTTGGAATGTCTTGAAATTGTACACAGTCATAGTCAAGAATGCCCTGAACAAGAATCCGTTGAATATATTTGCATATCTCTTGAAGAATATTTTTAATGAATTTTTGAAAATCCGGAAAGCGATCCATGCACTTGGACATTCCAAGTATGTTGGAATGTCTTGAAATTGTACTCAGTCATAGTCAACGACGCCCTGAACAAGAATCCGTTGAAAATATTTGCATATCGCTTAAGGAATATTTTTAATGAATTTTTGAAAATCAGGAAAGTGATCCATGCACTTAGGCAGTGACTTAACTTTTTCGTCAAAAAAGACCCCAAAAGTATCTTGGAATGTCTTGAAATTGTACACAGTCATAGTCAAGCATGCCCTGAACAAGAATCCGTTGAATATATTTGCATATCTCTTGAAGAATATTTTTAATGAACTTTTGAAAATCAGGAAAGCGATCCATGCACTTGGACATTCCAAGTATGTTAGAATGTCTTGAAATTGTACTCAGTCATAGTCAACAACGCCCTGAACAAGAATCCGTTGAAAATATTTGCATATCGTTTAAGGAATTTTTTTTAAGAATTTCTGAAAATCAGGAAAGCGATCCATGCACTTAGGCAGTGATTTAACTTTTTCGTCAAAAAAGACCCCAAAAGTATCTTGGAATGTCTTGAAATTGTACACAGTCATAGTCAAGCATGCCCTGAACAAGAATCCGTTGAATATATTTGCATATCTCTTGAAGAATATTTTTAATGAATTTTTGAAAATCAGGAAAGCGATCCATGCACTTGGACATTCAAAGTATGTTGGAATGTCTTGAAATTGTACTCGGTCACAGTCAACGACGCCCTGAACAAGAATCCATTGAAAATATTTGCATATCTCTTAAGGAATATTTTTAATGAATTTTTGAAAATGATGAAAGTCTGTGCACTTAGGCAGTGACTTAACTTTTTATTCAAAAAAGACCACAAAGGTATCTTGGAATGTCTTGAAATTGTACACAGTCATAGTCAAGCATGCCCTGAACAAGAATCCGTTGAATATATTTGCATATCTCTTGAAGAATATTTTTAATGAACTTTTGAAAATCAGGAAAGCGATCCATGCACTTGGACATTCCAAGTATGTTGGAATGTCTTGAAATTGTACTCAGTCATAGTCAACGACGCCCTGAACAAGAATCCGTTGAAAATATTTGCATATCGCTTAAGGAATATTTTTAATGAATTTTTGAAAATCAGGAAAGCGATCCATGCACTTAGGCAGTGACTTAACTTTTTTGTCAAAAAAGACCCCAAAAGTATCTTGGAATGTCTTGAAATTGTACACAGTCATAGTCAAGCATGCCCTGAACAAGAATCCGTTGAATATATTTGCATATCTCTTGAAGAATATTTTTAATGAACTTTTGAAAATCAGGAAAGCGATCCATGCACTTGGACATTCCAAGTATGTTGGAATGTCTTGAAATTGTACTCAGTCATAGTCAACGACGCCCTGAACAAGAATCCGTTGAAAATATTTGCATATCGTTTAAGGAATATTTTTAAAGAATTTCTGAAAATCAGGAAAGCGATCCATGCACTTAGGCAGTGACTTAACTTTTTCGTCAAAAAAGACCCCAAAAGTATCTTGGAATGTCTTGAAATTGTACACAGTCATAGTCAAGAATGCCCTGAACAAGAATCCGTTGAATATATTTGCATATCTCTTGAAGAATATTTTTAATGAATTTTTGAAAATCCGGAAAGCGATCCATGCACTTGGACATTCCAAGTATGTTGGAATGTCTTGAAATTGTACTCGGTCATAGTCAACGACGCCCTGAACAAGAATCCATTGAAAATATTTGCATATCTCTTAAGGAATATTTTTAATGAATTTTTGAAAATGATGAAAGTCTGTGCACTTAGGCAGTGACTTAACTTTTTATTCAAAAAAGACCCCAAAGGTATCTTGGAATGTCTTGAAATTGTACACAGTCATAGTCAAGCATGCCCTGAACAAGAATCCGTTGAATATATTTGCATATCTCTTGAAGAATATTTTTAATGAACTTTTGAAAATCAGGAAAGCGATCCATGCACTTGGACATTCCAAGTATGTTGGAATGTCTTGAAATTGTACTCAGTCATAGTCAACGACGCCCTGAACAAGAATCCGTTGAAAATATTTGCATATCGCTTAAGGAATATTTTTAATGAATTTTTGAAAATCAGGAAAGCGATCCATGCACTTAGGCAGTGACTTAACTTTTTTGTCAAAAAAGACCCCAAAAGTATCTTGGAATGTCTTGAAATTGTACACAGTCATAGTCAAGCATGCCCTGAACAAGAATCCGTTGAATATATTTGCATATCTCTTGAAGAATATTTTTAATGAATTTTTGAAAATCCGAAAAGCGATCCATGCACTTGGACATTCCAAGTATGTTGGAATGTCTTGAAATTGTACTCAGTCATAGTCAACGACGCCCTGAACAAGAATCAATTGAAAATATTTGCATATCTCTTAAGGAATATTTTTAATGAATTTTTGAAAATGATGAAAGTCTGTGCACTTAGGCAGTGACTTAACTTTTTATTCAAAAAAGACCACAAAGGTATCTTGGAATGTCTTGAAATTGTACACAGTCATAGTCAAGCATGCCCTGAACAAGAATCCGTTGAATATATTTGCATATCTCTTGAAGAATATTTTTAATGAACTTTTGAAAATCAGGAAAGCGATCCATGCACTTGGACATTCCAAGTATGTTGGAATGTCTTGAAATTGTACTCAGTCATAGTCAACGACGCCCTGAACAAGAATCCGTTGAAAATATTTGCATATCGCTTAAGGAATATTTTTAATGAATTTTTGAAAATCAGGAAAGCGATCCATGCACTTAGGCAGTGACTTAACTTTTTTGTCAAAAAAGACCCCAAAAGTATCTTGGAATGTCTTGAAATTGTACACAGTCATAGTCAAGCATGCCCTGAACAAGAATCCGTTGAATATATTTGCATATCTCTTGAAGAATATTTTTAATGAACTTTTGAAAATCAGGAAAGCGATCCATGCACTTGGACATTCCAAGTATGTTGGAATGTCTTGAAATTGTACTCAGTCATAGTCAACGACGCCCTGAACAAGAATCCGTTGAAAATATTTGCATATCGTTTAAGGAATATTTTTAAAGAATTTCTGAAAATCAGGAAAGCGATCCATGCACTTAGGCAGTGACTTAACTTTTTCGTCAAAAAAGACCCCAAAAGTATCTTGGAATGTCTTGAAATTGTACACAGTCATAGTCAAGAATGCCCTGAACAAGAATCCGTTGAATATATTTGCATATCTCTTGAAGAATATTTTAAATGAATTTTTGAAAATCCGGAAAGCGATCCATGCACTTGGACATTCCAAGTATGTTGGAATGTCTTGAAATTGTACTCGGTCATAGTCAACGACGCCCTGAACAAGAATCCATTGAAAATATTTGCATATCTCTTAAGGAATATTTTTAATGAATTTTTGAAAATGATGAAAGTCTGTGCACTTAGGCAGTGACTTAACTTTTTATTCAAAAAAGACCCCAAAGGTATCTTGGAATGTCTTGAAATTGTACACAGTCATAGTCAAGCATGCCCTGAACAAGAATCCGTTGAATATATTTGCATATCTCTTGAAGAATATTTTTAATGAACTTTTGAAAATCAGGAAAGCGATCCATGCACTTGGACATTCCAAGTATGTTGGAATGTCTTGAAATTGTACTCAGTCATAGTCAACGACGCCCTGAACAAGAATCCGTTGAAAATATTTGCATATCGCTTAAGGAATATTTTTAATGAATTTTTGAAAATCAGGAAAGCGATCCATGCACTTAGGCAGTGACTTAACTTTTTTGTCAAAAAAGACCCCAAAAGTATCTTGGAATGTCTTGAAATTGTACACAGTCATAGTCAAGCATGCCCTGAACAAGAATCCGTTGAATATATTTGCATATCTCTTGAAGAATATTTTTAATGAATTTTTGAAAATCCGAAAAGCGATCCATGCACTTGGACATTCCAAGTATGTTGGAATGTCTTGAAATTGTACTCAGTCATAGTCAACGACGCCCTGAACAAGAATCAATTGAAAATATTTGCATATCTCTTAAGGAATATTTTAAATGAATTTTTGAAAATGAGGAAAGTCTGTGCACTTAGGCAGTGACTTAACTTTTTATTCAAAAAAGACCCCAAAAGTATCTTGGAATGTCTTGAAATTGTACACAGTCATAGTCAAGCATGCCCTGAACAAGAATCCGTTGAATATATTTGCATATCTCTTGAAGAATATTTTTAATGAACTTTTGAAAATCAGGAAAGCGATCCATGCACTTGGACATTCCAAGTATGTTGGAATGTCTTGAAATTGTACTCAGTCATAGTCAACGACGCCCTGAACAAGAATCCGTTGAAAATATTTGCATATCGTTTAAGGAATATTTTTAAAGAATTTCTGAAAATCAGGAAAGCGATCCATGCACTTAGGCAGTGACTTAACTTTTTCGTCAAAAAAGACCCCAAAAGTATCTTGGAATGTCTTGAAATTGTACACAGTCATAGTCAAGAATGCCCTGAACAAGAATCCGTTGAATATATTTGCATATCTCTTGAAGAATATTTTTAATGAATTTTTGAAAATCCGGAAAGCGATCCATGCACTTGGACATTCCAAGTATGTTGGAATGTCTTGAAATTGTACTCGGTCATAGTCAACGACGCCCTGAACAAGAATCCATTGAAAATATTTGCATATCTCTTAAGGAATATTTTTAATGAATTTTTGAAAATGATAAAAGTCTGTGCACTTAGGCAGTGACTTAACTTTTTATTCAAAAAAGACCCCAAAGGTATCTTGGAATGTCTTGAAATTGTACACAGTCATAGTCAAGCATGCCCTGAACAAGAATCCGTTGAATATATTTGCATATCTCTTGAAGAATATTTTTAATGAACTTTTGAAAATCAGGAAAGCGATCCATGCACTTGGACATTCCAAGTATGTTGGAATGTCTTGAAATTGTACTCAGTCATAGTCAACGACGCCCTGAACAAGAATCCGTTGAAAATATTTGCATATCGCTTAAGGAATATTTTTAATGAATTTTTGAAAATCAGGAAAGCGATCCATGCACTTAGGCAGTGACTTAACTTTTTTGTCAAAAAAGACCCCAAAAGTATCTTGGAATGTCTTGAAATTGTACACAGTCATAGTCAAGCATGCCCTGAACAAGAATCCGTTGAATATATTTGCATATCTCTTGAAGAATATTTTTAATGAATTTTTGAAAATCCGAAAAGCGATCCATGCACTTGGACATTCCAAGTATGTTGGAATGTCTTTAAATTGTACTCAGTCATAGTCAACGACGCCCTGAACAAGAATCCGTTGAAAATATTGGCATATCGCTTAAGGAATATTTTTAATGAATTTTTGAAAATCAGGAAAGCGATCCATGCACTTAGGCAGTGACTTAACTTTTTTGTCAAAAAAGACCCCAAAAGTATCTTGGAATGTCTTGAAATTGTACACAGTCATAGTCAAGCATGCCCTGAACAAGAATCCGTTGAATATATTTGCATATCTCTTGAAGAATATTTTTAATGAATTTTTGAAAATCCGAAAAGCGATCCATGCACTTGGACATTCCAAGTATGTTGGAATGTCTTTAAATTGTACTCAGTCATAGTCAACGACGCCCTGAACAAGAATCAATTGAAAATATTTGCATATCTCTTAAGGAATATTTTTAATGAATTTTTGAAAATGAGGAAAGTCTGTGCACTTAGGCAGTGACTTAACTTTTTATTCAAAAAAGACCCCAAAAGTATCTTGGAATGTCTTGAAATTGTACACAGTCATAGTCAAGCATGCCCTGAACAAGAATCCGTTGAATATATTTGCATATCTCTTGAAGAATATTTTTAATGAACTTTTGAAAATCAGGAAAGCGATCCATGCACTTGGACATTCCAAGTATGTTGGAATGTCTTGAAATTGTACTCAGTCATAGTCAACGACGCCCTGAACAAGAATCCGTTGAAAATATTTGCATATCGTTTAAGGAATATTTTTAAAGAATTTCTGAAAATCAGGAAAGCGATCCATGCACTTAGGCAGTGACTTAACTTTTTCGTCAAAAGAGACCCCAAAAGTATCTTGGAATGTCTTGAAATTGTACACAGTCATAGTCAAGAATGCCCTGAACAAGAATCCGTTGAATATATTTGCATATCTCTTGAAGAATATTTTTAATGAATTTTTGAAAATCCGGAAAGCGATCCATGCACTTGGACATTCCAAGTATGTTGGAATGTCTTGAAATTGTACTCAGTCATAGTCAACGACGCCCTGAACAAGAATCCGTTGAAAATATTTGCATATCGCTTAAGGAATATTTTTAATGAATTTTTGAAAATCAGGAAAGTGATCCATGCACTTAGGCAGTGACTTAACTTTTTCGTCAAAAAAGACCCCAAAAGTATCTTGGAATGTCTTGAAATTGTACACAGTCATAGTCAAGCATGCCCTGAACAAGAATCCGTTGAATATATTTGCATATCTCTTGAAGAATATTTTTAATGAACTTTTGAAAATCAGGAAAGCGATCCATGCACTTGGACATTCCAAGTATGTTAGAATGTCTTGAAATTGTACTCAGTCATAGTCAACAACGCCCTGAACAAGAATCCGTTGAAAATATTTGCATATCGTTTAAGGAATTTTTTTTAAGAATTTCTGAAAATCAGGAAAGCGATCCATGCACTTAGGCAGTGATTTAACTTTTTCGTCAAAAAAGACCCCAAAAGTATCTTGGAATGTCTTGAAATTGTACACAGTCATAGTCAAGCATGCCCTGAACAAGAATCCGTTGAATATATTTGCATATCTCTTGAAGAATATTTTTAATGAATTTTTGAAAATCAGGAAAGCGATCCATGCACTTGGACATTCCAAGTATGTTGGAATGTCTTGAAATTGTACTCAGTCATAGTCAACGACGCCCTGAACAAGAATCCGTTGAAAATATTTGCATATCGCTTAAGGAATATTTTTAATGAATTTTTGAAAATCAGGAAAGCGATCCATGCATTTAGGCAGTGACTTAACTTTTTATTCAAAAAAGACCCCAAAAGTATCTTGGAATGTCTTGAAATTGTACACAGTCATAGTCAAGCATGCCCTGAACAAGAATCCGTTGAATATATTTGCATATCTCTTGAAGAATATTTTGAATGAACTTTTGAAAATCAGGAAATTGATCCATGCATTTGGACATTCCAAGTATGTTGGAATGTCTTGAAATTGTACTCGGTCATAGTCAACGACGCCCTGAACAAGAATCCATTGAAAATATTTGCATATCGCTTAAGGAATATTTTTAATGAATTTTTGAAAATGATGAAAGTCTGTGCACTTAGGCAGTGACTTAACTTTTTATTCAAAAAAGACCCCAAAAGTATCTTGGAATGTCTTGAAATTGTACACAGTCATAGTCAAGCTTGCCCTGAACAAGAATCCGTTGAATATATTTGCATATCTCTTGAAGAATATTTTTAATGAACTTTTGAAAATCAGGAAAGCGATCCATGCACTTGGACATTCCAAGTATGTTGGAATGTCTTGAAATTGTACTCAGTCATAGTCAACGACGCCCTGAACAAGAATCCATTGAAAATATTTGCATATCGTTTAAGGAATATTTTTAAAGAATTTTTGAAAATGATGAAAGTCTGTGCACTTAGGCAGTGACTTAACTTTTTATTCAAAAAAGACCCCAAAGGTATCTTGGAATGTCTTGAAATTGTACACAGTCATAGTCAAGCATGCCCTGAACAAGAATCCGTTGAATATATTTGCATATCTCTTGAAGAATATTTTTAATGAACTTTTGAAAATCAGGAAAGCGATCCATGCACTTGGACATTCCAAGTATGTTGGAATGTTTTGAAATTGTACTCAGTCATAGTCAACGACGCCCTGAACAAGAATCCATTGAAAATATTTGCATATCGCTTAAGGAATATTTTTAATGAATTTTTGAAAATCAGGAAAGCGATCCATGCACTTCGGCAGTGACTTAACTTTTTCGTCAAAAAAGACCCCAAAAGTATCTTGGAATGTCTTGAAATTGTACACAGTCATAGTCAAGCATGCCCTGAACAAGAATCGGTTGAATATATTTGCATATCTCTTGAAGAATATTTTTAATGAATTTTTGAAAATCCGGAAAGCGATCCATGCACTTGGACATTCCAAGTATGTTGGAATGTCTTGAAATTGTACTCAGTCATAGTCAACGACGCCCTGAACAAGAATCCGTTGAAAATATTTGCATATCGCTTAAGGAATATTTTTAATGAATTTTTGAAAATCAGGAAAGCGGTCCATGCACTTAGGCAGTGACTTAACTTTTTTGTCAAAAAAGACCCCAAAAGTATCTTGGAATGTCTTGAAATTGTACACAGTCATAGTCAAGCATGCCCTGAACAAGAATCCGTTGAATATATTTGCATATCTCTTGAAGAATATTTTTAATGAATTTTTGAAAATCCAAAAAGCGATCCATGCACTTGGACATTCCAAGTATGTTGGAATGTCTTGAAATTGTACTCAGTCATAGTCAACGACGCCCTGAACAAGAATCAATTGAAAATATTTGCATATCTCTTAAGGAATATTTTTAATGAATTTTTGAAAATGAGGAAAGTCTGTGCACTTAGGCAGTGACTTAACTTTTTATTCAAAAAAGACCCCAAAAGTATCTTGGAATGTCTTGAAATTGTACACAGTCATAGTCAAGCATGCCCTGAACAAGAATCCGTTGAATATATTTGCATATCTCTTGAAGAATATTTTTAATGAACTTTTGAAAATCAGGAAAGCGATCCATGCACTTGGACATTCCAAGTATGTTGGAATGTCTTGAAATTGTACTCAGTCATAGTCAACGATGCCCTGAACAAGAATCCGTTGAAAAAATTTGCATATCGTTTAAGGAATATTTTTAAAGAATTTCTGAAAATCAGGAAAGCGATCCATGCACTTAGGCAGTGACTTAACTTTTTCGTCAAAAAAGACCCCAAAAGTATCTTTGAATGTCTTGAAATTGTACTCAGTCATAGTCAACAACGCCCTGAACAAGAATCCATTGAAAATATTTGCATATCTCTTAAGGAATATTTTTAATGAATTTTTGAAAATGAGGAAAGTCTGTGCACTTAGGCAGTGACTTAACTTTTTATTCAAAAAAGACCCCAAAAGTATCTTGGAATGTCTTGAAATTGTACACAGTCATAGTCAAGCATGCCCTGAACAAGAATCTGTTGAATATATTTGCATATCTCTTGAAGAATATTTTTAATGAACTTTTGAAAATCAGGAAAGCGATCCATGCACTTGGACATTCCAAGTATGTTGGAATGTTTTGAAATTGTACTCAGTCATAGTCAAGGATGGCCTGAACAAGAATCCGTTGAAAATATTTGCATATTGCTTAAGGAATATTTTTAATGAATTTTTGAAAATCAGGAAAGCGATCCATGCACTTAGGCAGTGACTTAACTTTTTATTCAAAAAAGACCCCAAAAGTATCTTGGAATGTCTTGAAATTGTACACAGTCATAGTCAAGCATGCCCTGAACAAGAATCCGTTGAATATATTTGCATATCTCTTGAAGAATATTTTTAATGAATTTTTGAAAATCAGAAAAGCGATCCATGCACTTGGACATTCCAAGTATGTTGGAATGTCTTGAAATTGTACTCAGTCATAGTCAACGACGCCCTGAACAAGAATCAATTGAAAATATTTGCATATCTCTTAAGGAATATTTTTAATGAATTTTTGAAAATGAGGAAAGTCTGTGCACTTCGGCAGTGACTTAACTTTTTATTCAAAAAAGACCCCAAAAGTATCTTGCAATGTCTTGAAATTGTACACAGTCATAGTCAAGCATGCCCTGAACAAGAATCCGTTGAATATATTTGCATATCTCTTGAAGAATATTTTTAATGAACTTTTGAAAATCAGGAAAGCGATCCATGCACTTGGACATTCCAAGTATGTTGGAATGTCTTGAAATTGTACTCAGTCATAGTCAACGACGCCCTGAACAAGAATCCATTGAAAATATTTGCATATTGTTTAAGGAATATTTTTAAAGAATTTCTGAAAATCAGGAAAGCGATCCATGCACTTAGGCAGTGACTTAACTTTTTATTCAAAAAAGACCCCAAAAGTATCTTGGAATGTCTTGAAATTGTACACAGTCATAGTCAAGCATGCCCTGAACAAGAATCCGTTGAATATATTTGCATATCTCTTGAAGAATATTTTTAATGAACTTTTGAAAATCAGGAAATTGATCCATGCACTTGGACATTCCAAGTATGTTGGAATGTCTTGAAATTGTACTCAGTCATAGTCAACGACGCCCTGAACAAGAATCCGTTGAAAATATTTGCATATCGCTTAAGGAATATTTTTAATGAATTTTTGAAAATGAGGAATTTCTGTGCACTTAGGCAGTGACTTAACTTTTTATTCAAAAAAGACCCCAAAAGTATCTTGGAATGTCTTGAAATTGTACTCAGTCATAGTCAACGACGCCCTGAACAAGAATCCGTTGAAAATATTTGCATATCGCTTCAGGGATATTTTAAATGAATTTTTGAAAATCAGGAAAGCGATCCATGCACTGAGGCAGTGACTTAACTTTTTCGTCAAAAAAGACCCCAAAAGTATCTTGGAATGTCTTGAAATTGTACACAGTCATAGTCAACGACGATCTGAACAAGAATCAATTGAAAATATTTGCATATCTCTTAAGGAATATTTTTAATGAATTTTTGAAAATGAGGAAAGCGATCCATGCACTTGGACATTCCAAGTATGTTGGAATGTCTTGAAATTGTACTCAGTCATAGTCAACGACGCCCTGAACAAGAATCCATTGAAAATATTTGCATATCTCTTAAGGAATATTTTTAATGAATTTTTGAAAATGAGGAAAGTCTGTGCACTTAGGCAGTGACTTAACTTTTTATTCAAAAAAGACCCCAAAAGTATCTTTGAATGTCTTGAAATTGTACACAGTCATAGTCAAGCATGCCCTGAACAAGAATCCGTTGAATATATTTGCATATCTCTTAAGGAATATTTTTAATGAATTTCTGAAAATGAGGAAAGTCTGTGCACTTAGGCAGTGACTTAACTTTTTATTCAAAAAAGACCCCAAAAGTATCTTGGAATGTCTTGAAATTGTACACAGTCATAGTCAAGCATGCCCTGAACAAGAATCCGTTGAATATATTTGCATATCTCTTGAAGAATATTTTTATAGAATTTTTGAAAATCCGGAAAGTGATCCATGCACTTGGACATTCCAAGTATGTTGGAATGTCTTGAAATTGTACTCGGTCATAGTCAACGACGCCCTGAACAAGAATCCATTAAAAATATTTGCAAATCTCTTAAGGAATATTTTTAATGAATTTTTGAAAAGGAGGAAAGTCTGTGCACTTAGGCAGTGACTTAACTTTTTATTCAAAAAAGACCCCAAAAGTATCTTGGAATGTCTTGAAATTGTACACAGTCATAGTCAAGCATGTCCTGAACAAGAATCCGTTGAATATATTTGCATATCTCTTGAAGAATATTTTTATAGAACTTTTGAAAATCAGGAAAGCGATCCATGCATTTGGACATTCCAAGTATGTTGGAATGTCTTGAAATTGTACTCAGTCATAGTCAACGACGCCCTGAACAAGAATCCGTTGTAAATATTTGCATATCGCTTAAGGAATATTTTTAATGAATTTTTGAAAATCAGGAAAGCGATCGATGCACTTAGGCAGTGACTTAACTTTTTTGTCAAAAAAGACCCCAAAAGCATCTTGGAATGTCTTGAAATTGTACACAGTCATAGTCAAGCATGCCCTGAACAAGAATCCGTTGAATATATTTGCACATCTCTTGAAGAATATTTTTAATGAATTTTTGAAAATCCGGAAAGCGATCCATGCACTTGGACATTCCAAGTATGTTGGAATGTCTTGAAATTGTACTCAGTCATAGTCAACGACACCCTGAACAAGAATCCGTTGAAAATATTTGCATATCTCTTAAGGAATATTTTTAATGAATTTTTGAAAATCCGGAAAGCGATCCATGCACTTGGACATTCCAAGTATGTTGGAATGTCTTGAAATTGTACTCAGTCATAGTCAACGACACCCTGAACAAGAATCCGTTGAAAATATTTGCATATCTCTTAAGGAATATTTTTAATTAATTTTTGAAAATCCGGAAAGCGATCCATGCACTTGGACATTCCAAGTATGTTGGAATGTCTTGAAATTGTACTCAGTCATAGTCAACGACACCCTGAACAAGAATCCGTTGAAAATATTTGCATATCGCCTAACCAATATTTTAAATGAATTTTTGAAAATCAGGAAAGCGAACCATGCACTTACGCAGTGACTTAACTTTTTTGTCAAAAAAGACCCCAAAAGTATCTTGGAATGTCTTGAAATTGTACACAGTCATAGTCAAGCATGCCCTGAACAAGAATCCGTTGAATATATTTGCATATCTCTTGAAGAATATTTTTAATGAACTTTTGAACATGACATAGTTTGGCATGGGTTAACCCATGTCATGACAAACATGACATGTTTGTCCACTAGAGGGCAGTTTGAAGAACCAAGCAGCCATGAATCAGATTTGACCTTACTTGTAATGTCAAACTTGTCCACTAGAGGGCAGTTGAAATAATTAAGTATCCATACATTAAATTTGAGCTTACATGTAATGACACCTTTATCCACTAAAGGGCAGTTCCAAGAATTTAGCATGCCATAAATCAGATTTGAGCTTACATGTAATGACACATTTGTCCACCAGAGGGCAGTCTGACCAATCCAGCAGCCATAAATCAGATTTGACCTTACTTGCAATGTCAAACTTGTCCACTAGAGGGCAGTTGAAATAATTAGGTATCCATACATCAAATTTGAGCTTACATGCAATGACACCTTTATCCACTAGAGAGCAGTCTGAAGAATTTAGCATGCCATAAATCAGATTTGAGCTTACATGTAATGACACCTTTATCCACTAGAGAGCAGTCTGAAGAATTTAGCATGCCATAAATCAGATTTGAGCTTACATGTAGTGACACATTTGTCCACCAGAGGGCAGTCTGACCAATCCAGCAGCCATAAATCAGATTTGACCTTACTTGTAATGTCAAACTTGTCCACTAGATGGCAGTTGAAATAATAAAGCAGCTATAAATCAGATTTGACATAACATATAATGACATGTTTGTCCACCAGAGGGCAGTTGAAATAATTTAGTATCCATAAATCAAATTTGAGCGTGCATGTAATGACATGTTTATCCACCAGAGGGCAGTCTGAAGAATCCAGCAGCCAAAAGTCAAATTTGACCTTACATGTAATGACACCTTTATCCACTAGAGGGCAGTCTGAAGAATTTAACAGCCATAAATCAGATTTGAGCTTACATGTAATGACACATTTGTCCACCAGAGGGCAGTCTGACCAATCCAGCAGCCATAAATCAGATTTGACCTTACTTGTGATGTCAAACTTGTCCACTAGAGGGCAGTTGAAATAATTAAGCAGCTATAAATCAAATTTGAGCGTGCATGTAATGACATGTTTATCCACCAGAGGGCAGTCTGAAGAATCCAGCAGCCAAAAGTCAAATTTGACCTTACATGTAATGACACCTTTATCCACTAGAGGGCAGTCTGAAGAATTTAACAGCCATAAATCAGATTTGAGCTTACATGTAATGACACATTTGTCCACCAGAGGGCAGTCTGACCAATCCAGCAGCCATAAATCAGATTTGACCTTACTTGTAATGTCAAACTTGTCCACTAGAGGGCAGTTGAAATAATTTATCAGCTATAAATCAAATTTGAGCGTGCATGTAATGACATGTTTATCCACCAGAGGGCAGTCTGAAGAATCCAGCAGCCAAAAGTCAAATTTGACCTTACATGTAATGACATCTTTTTCCACTAGAGGGCAGTCTGAAGAATTTAGCAGCCATAAATCAGATTTGACCTTACATGTAATAACACATTTGTCCACCAGAGGGCAGTCTGACCAATCCAGCACCCATAAATCAGATTTGAACTTACTTGTAATGTCAAACTTGTCCACTAGAGGGCAGTTGAAATAATTAAGTATCCATACATCAAATTTGAGCTTACATGTAACGACATGTTTGTCCACTAGAGGGCAGTTTGAAGAACCCAGCAGCCATGAATCAGATTTGACCTTACTTGTAATGTCAAACTTGTCCACTAGAGGGCAGTTGAAATAATTAAGTATCCATACATCAAATTTGAGCTTACATGTAATGACACCTTTATCCACTAGAGGGCAATTTGAAGAACCCAGCAGCCATGAATCAGATTTGACCTTACTTGTAATGTCAAACTTGTCCAATAGAGGGCAGTCTGAATAATTCAGCAGCCATAAATCAAATGTGACCCTCCTTGTAAAAACACATTGGTTCACCAGGAAGCTGTTACACCATGTGAACCAATCCATTACCCATAATGCTTTGTTAAAACTTAAAAGTGAAGAAAACAGTGTCAGCCAATCGGCTTTTTCAGCCAATCAGCTGACGATCACAGAGAATACACATGGCTAATTGTACGGAGAGAGAGAGAGAGACAGGGAGCGGGAGAGAGAGTGTGTCGAATGTCCAGCGTATGTGTGCAGTGTGTGTGTGTGCAGTGCGAAATTAAAGCGTGAATATCATCAAAGCAGTCATCATCAAAGCTTTGTTTGACAAAGGAAGACAAAGAGAAAAGGACAATAAGTCTGTGGCTGAGCAGCTTCTTCACGGACAAGGACAGCGAACGTACAGAGACTGCTGTGTGTGGACTGTTAGCATTTTAAGCTAGCGATCTTTATGCTAACGTGTTAGCAGACTTCATCGTCACAAAAACAACAAACAGATGATTATTCCGCGGCTGAAAGAGAGCAGGACACACACGGTAGTTGTCTGAGATGATGACATGACGCCAGCACCGCTCTATCTCCTATCGAATTGGACTTTTGGAGGCGAACAGACGTAAAACTGCAACGAAAAGGAAGCAAGCACGGACCTCTTATGATCAGAGGAACTCATGTTCTTATGGGGTGAGTTTTCCTTAACGTTGTTAATCGATGTTATGTTAGTGTTCATTCAAAGTCACATACAGACGCACATAGGGAAGCTGTCTTTTAATAATCCACTGTGCGTTTCATAACGCCGTTTGGCTACATTGTTATTAGCCATGCTTGCTTAGCTCGCTAGCTTAGCTCGCTAGCTCGGTACTGTATTATTACAATGAGAATGATGCGCACATCGAAACTTTTGTTCGGTCAGATGAGCGTATTATAAGCCGTAAGAGGACCATGTCACGGCCCTCTTTGAGATTTTGTACACCCGCAGGTTCAGTTTGATAATTCAAATGCTTTGAGACGAAACTCCCGTGTTCGAAACCTAACATTGCATTGAATGATGTGTGAATGCCACACCTTTGCATGCATGAATCACACATGATTAACACAATGTGTGATGAACGTGTTAATTACACGTGCAATTCATGCACATAAAGGTGTGGCATTCACACATAATTCAAGCAATACTACTGATCAATCTATACTGATTCAGTGATTAAATGCCTTTTAACATGAACCATGATCTGAAATAAGTATTTTTTAATTTTTTTTCAGAATCCTGGGCATAAGGATTGGCATGTGAAGTTGCTGCCAACCCATGTGTCCAAGGCCTCAGTGTGGCGTCAATACATGAGGTCGGCTAAGGCTCTTGGTATGTGTATAAATTGATTTCTATACAATAGCCAAATGCTTATATAGACTGCAATATGTAATGTGTAAAATGTGATTTTTTTGGAAAAATAAAATCATTATTTTCATTGTGGTTCTTGCTGTCAACAGGTAGTGGAACACAGCTCTGCTGAAAGTCGCCTCAATATTCCGCAGCTTGTTGGAACGGCAGATGGCAGAGTGATAGTAAAGACCATCGACTGGCAGACACATCTGAGTCCCTACTTTCAAAAGCTCCCACAGATCAAGAGTTATCAGAACTTTAGGTATTTATATTCAAAATTCTGCATTTTATGAATAAAAAAATCACGAATGAACATAATAGTGTTCCATGTGAACAGTGAGCCATGTTTTAAATATCCTGTTGTGTGCTTCTATTCTGTCACAGCTTTGATGCCAACAGACCAGGTGTGGTGCTTGCTCAAACTCACAGTGATGCAGAGCCTATCGAGTTTCAGCTACTGCGCAACCCAGGAGTTCTGCCCCCTGTTGACAGTCTCCCCGTCCTGGCCCCACCTGGACTGACCATGGACAGGCAGACGTATCTTTTTGAAAAAATCCGGCCTTTCTGTTCTGATGAGGCAAAATTCTTCACATGCCCAGCACCAAAGGTTACAGCACAGAAGAGGGTGCGTTTGTGATGTCATCATTTAGTCCGCATATCAACTGTGATGGACAGAGTGGGTACAGCCACATTGTGGGGGAGGAACTGGTATTGAAGATGATAATATAGTCCATGGTCTGGAAAATATTCCTTCACACACTTAGATATATTTTATTTCTTTATTTTAGTTCTATGCACCATATATCTGGAACAAACTCCCAGAAAACTGTAGGTCTGCTGAAACTCTCACCTCTTTTAAATCAAGAGTGAAGACTTTTCTGTTTGCCGCTGCATTTCAGTCATTTCCAATACTGCACTGTAACCTTTATTCCTTATATATACTCTTGATTTTATTTGTTATCTTTTTATTTTATTTGTATCTATTTTATTTTTTAATCTTAATCTTTAAATTTTACCTGCTTGTTTTTATTTTGATGTTATATCTGATTTTATAAATGTCTCTTTTCTATGCTTTTTAATGCTTTATGTAAAGCACTTTGAATTACCTTGTTGTTGAAATGTGCTATACAAATAAACTTGCCTTGCCTTACATTGACATGAACTACATTCATTCCTTTTTTTTTCCAAACTGCTACACTGTTACTGTCCTGTGGGCTAACAGACATCAGATGTCACTGACAGCTAGACTGGGTGGGGGGTTGTGACCATGTTAATGTCATGCAAATGAGCAGCTATTGGCCTGGCTCCTCAAGAGGGTCGAAATCTTTCAGGCTGAATTTCTCCCTAAAGCAGTTTGAGGAGTGTCTACATTCAAATGACCACATCTTCTTCAAAAATGATCAGATGGACATGGGTTTGACATTGTTGGAAAGCTTAGCACTTTCGGAATCTGTAAATAACTCCAAATGTCCCGAAGTAGACATGTGAACCCTTTTGCCATGGCTGGACACAAATTTTCTGTTCCAGAATCGAGACCCGACATGGACCTTGTGATGGAACGGTCACGCCTGGTGTATGTCCAGGACAACATTGACGAACTCTGAACACCAGCTGTCAGAAGAGGATGAGTATTGTAAGTTGTTGTGTTTGCTGCGTTTGTCTCTGTTAATTTGTTTGTTGTTCCTAATCTGTTCCAGAATGGAGACCCAACATGGTCGACCTCGAGGCGGTGCTTGGTGGACGTTCTGGACAACTTCGACGAACTCTGAACACAGATTGTCGGAAGAGGAGGAGAATGGTGATATTTATTTTTCTTTGCGTCATTGTTGTTGACTCAACTCAACTCAACTCAACTTTATTTATAGAGCGCTTTAGGCAGCTAAAGCTGGTACAAAGTGCTTAACAGTACAATAAATAAAACATGGCACATAAAACATAGGAGACAAAATAAAAACAATAAAACTATAAAACAGTAACAATGTTTAAATAATAAAAAAAACTATAAAACAATAAAAATGTTTAAACAATAAAACACTAAAACAAGAGCAGAGTCTCATGCTGAGTTGAACGCAGAAGAATAAAAATGTGTTTTAAGATGAGTTTTAAAAATGGACAGTGAGGGGGCCTGTCTAATATGAAGCGGGAGGGCGTTCCAAAGTTTGGGACCGGCAATGGAGAAAGCTCTTTCCCCTCTGAGCTTCCGTTTAGACCTCGGTACCTCCAGGAGCAGCTGGTCAGCTGACCTGAGGCACCGAGCAGGAGTGTAAGGATGGAGAAGCTCAGAGAGGTAAGGCGGGGCAAGACCATTTAAAGATTTAAAAACAAATAAAAGAATCTTAAAATGGACTCTAAAATGCACAGGCAGCCAGTGAAGGGAGGCCAAAATGGGAGTAATGTGCTCCCTCTTACGTGCTCCAGTTAAGAGGCGAGCAGCAGCGTTCTGGACCAACTGGAGACGTGAGAGGGAGGACTGGCTGACTCCAAGATAAAGAGCGTTACAGTAATCCAGCCGAGATGTAACAAAGGCATGGATTACTGTTTCAAAGTGCTTTTGTGAGAGAAAGGGCCTCACCTTTGCCAGCTGCCTGAGGTGAAAAAAGCTGGACTTTACTGTTGCCCCAATTTGCCGGTCCAATTTAAAATCACTGTCCATAATAAAACCTAAGTTTGTCACTAAAGGCTTCACATACGATGCCAAAGGGCCCAAATCAGCAGGGGGGGGTTCACTAGAGCCGCTAGGACCAAACATTATGACTTCCGTCTTCTTTTCATTCAATTTTAAAAAGTTCAGTGACATCCATGCTTTTATGTCATCAAGACATAATAGAAGTGGTTGCAGACAGGCATTTTTCTTACTCAGTGGGACATAAATCTGACTGTCGTCTGCATAAAAATGAAATGAGATGCCATGTTTTCTCAAGATGGAGCCCAGGGGAAGCAGATACAGGGAGAAGAGCAGGGGCCCTAAAATTGAGCCCTGTGGAACCCCATATGACAGTGGAGCAGAGCGGGACTCAGAGCCACCGAGGCGTACACACATAGATCTTCCCTCAAGATACGATCTAAACCACTTAAGGGCGCTACCACTAATGCCCACTAGGTGCTGCAAGCGTGCCACTAAAATATTGTGGTCCACAGTGTCAAACGCTGCAGTTAGGTCCAGCAGGACAAGGATCACAGAGTCTCCAGAATCAACCGTCAGGAGGATGTCATTGAACACTCTTAATAAAGCTGACTCTGTACTATGCCTTGTTTTAAAGCCAGACTGGAAAATCTCCAGAATATCATGCTCGTCCAGGAACGACTGCAACTGGGCGTGGACAACTTTTTCCAGGATCTTTGAAATAAAAGGCAGCTTGGAGATAGGTCTATAATTGGCTAGCATAACACGATCAAGGCCAGGTTTCTTAAGCAGGGGTTGTACAACAGCATGTTTAAAACATTGGGGGACAACACCAGAAGACAGACTGCTGTTAATAATGGCCAGGACTGACTGCCCTATACAAGGAAATACCTCTTTAAAAAAGTGAGGCGGGACAGTGTCACAGGGAGAGCCTGATGGCTTCATCTGGGCAACCACTTTTTCTAAGGCAATCAGAGACACGGGCTCAAACGAATCAAGCACAGCTGAGAAAAGCACACTGTCAGAGGGGTCAGACACAGGTGTGGTGATTAGAGCCCTTGTGGTAGCAACCTTATCAATGAAGAACTGCAGGAAGCTATTGCACATTTCAGGGGATTCCTCTGTGCACACAGGCTGAGGTGAGCCAAGAACAGACTCTATGGTTTTAAATAACACACGTGGGTTGTGAGAGTTTGATTCAATAATATTTGACAGGTGCTCTCTTCTGGACTCTTTGACAGTGCTCTGGTAGCAGCGCCAGCTGTCTTTTAGGATTTGGCGAGAAACCTGCAGCTTGTCCTTTTTCCACCTGCGTTCAGCTTTGCGGCAATCCTGTCTGGCTGCGCGAGTTCTCGCATTGAACCAGGGCTCAGGTTTAGCTTTGGGCTGCACGGTTTTAAATGGAGCCACAGAGTCCAATATGGTTCGGCAGGAGGAGTGAAACGAAGAACTGAGCACCTCCGTGTTTGGTAATAATTCAGAGGGGACACAGAGCTGGTTAAAGGCAGCAGAAAACTGGCCGGAAAACTGACCTCTACTTTTGTCTACAGTCGCCTCTTCCCTGATCTCATCGGTGACTCCCACTGCACAAGAAGAACCTACAGTGGTGAGTATATCAGATTCCTTTGAACATCAATGAAAGTTTGATGCTGCTTTTCAGTTTCGTTTTTCCTAATCTGTTTCAGAATGGAGACCCAAGGCTTGGTGGATTTCTGACGTCCAGGACAACTTTGAACATCTGAACACCAACTGTCAGAAGAAGATGAGTATTGTTGTTTTCTGCTGCTCTCGTCCCTTTTCATTATTTAGTTTTTTCCATTATTTTTTAAGTGTACAAAAATCACTATAGTCACAAAGCACTGAATACGATTCAAACACAGGTTGTTTTTTGATATATAAACAGACTCAGGGTTCAAGTTTGTTTCATTTTTGAAATGAAATGTTTGGTGTGGTTTAAGGAATATTTGGTTGTTATTAGACCCTGAGATGGGTCAGTGACTAGGAGAAACATTGATTTTGATGCATTATTACTTTTTTGTAGTAGCAGATCCAATGTAATCTTATTTTGTGATATATGATGGATTTTGAATCGGTCTCCGACTACAAGTAAAACATTTTTTTCCTACTAACCCAATTATAACCTGGTTTTGTTTTAAGATGAATAAACATACAATAATAGTTTGAACCTGAAAAACATTTATTTTGCAAAGGACACTGAATGATGAACACTTAAATATGAACATTGAATATGAAACATGGGGCAGTTTGGTGTGTTGTTGGCGATGGGGAGAAGGGAAAAGAT
This sequence comes from Microchirus variegatus, assembly GCF_963457635.1. Lineage (NCBI taxonomy): Eukaryota > Metazoa > Chordata > Actinopteri > Pleuronectiformes > Soleidae > Microchirus > Microchirus variegatus. Next base: position 29,309 of record NW_028154691.1, on the reverse strand, counting down.
GGAGATGGTGAGTGAGTTCATCATGTGTGAATGTGAGAGTTCAGCTCAGGTGGAGCAGAGACTCCAAATCTCGCTCGTTCACTCGCAGTCACGCTCGCTCACTCTCGCTCGCTCACTCACTCACTCACAGTCACTCACTCACTCTCGCTCGCTCGCTCACTCGCTCCCTCACTCCCTCACTCCCTCACTCAGTCACACATGATGCACTCACTCACCATCTCTCTTCCTTTCTCCCCATCTCCAACAACACACCCAACTGCCCCATGTTTCATATTCAATGTTTATATTTCAGTCTTCATCATTCAGGGTCGTCTTTGCAAAATAAATATTTGTTCAGGTTGAACCTATTCTTGTTTATTTATCTTAAAACAAAACAGGGTAATAATTATTTAGTAGGAAAAAAAAGTTTGCTTATATAAGGAGACGACTCAAAATCCATCATATCACAAGATTATTAAATTGCATCTGCCACTACAGAAACTAACAATGCATCAAAATCAATGTTTCTTCCAATCACTGACCATCTCAGGGCCTGATAATAATAAATAGTCCTTGAAAGGTATTTTATGATTGATTGGAAAGGATTGTAGTTTTTTTGTTGATTTAAAGAGTTGCATAAACATTATAGCCTTTAAAGGGTTAGAATTTTTAAAAATATAATTTGATGAGTATATCTCAGTCTGAAGTAGCGTTAACAGAGTGACAATTTAAAGTTGAAAAAAATATGAACAATATTTTTGTAGGAGACTGTTTTTAGAAAAATCTGACATTGCAAAAAATAAGAATGCATCAGAATCAAAAGTTATTGTAGTTGCATAAACAATATGGCCTTTAAAAGGTTAACATTTTAAAAAATATTAATATTTGATATGCATATTGACTGAACACAGACTGTCGGAAGAGGAGGAGTATGGTGATATTTCTTATTTGTGTTTGCTTCATCGTTGTTGACCTCTACTTTCGTCTACAGTCGCCTCTTCCCTGATCTCATCGGTGACTCCTACAACACAAGAACCTCCAGTTGTGAGTATATCAGATTCCTTTGGGCATCAGTGACAGTTTGATACTGCTTTTCAGTTTTGTTTTTCCTAATCTGTTTCAGAATGGAGACCCTACGCTTGGTGGACTTCCTACGTTCTGGACAACTTTGAAGAACTCTGAACCCCAGCGGTCGGAAGAGGATGAGTATTGTTAATTGTTTGCTGCTGCTTTTGTCTCTGTTAATTTGTTTGTTTTTCCTAATCTGTTCCAGAAGGGTGACCCAACATGGTCGACCTCGAGGTGGTGCTTGGTGGACGTTCTACCCTACAGTCGCGTCTTCCCTGATCTCATCGGTGACTCCTACTGCACAAGAAGAATCTGCAGTGGTGAGTATATCAGATTCCTTTGGACATCAGTGACTGTTTGATGCTGCTTTTTAGTTTTGTTTTTCCTAATCTGTTTCAGAATGGAGACCCTACGCTTGGTGGACTTCCTATGTCCTGGACAACTTTGAAGAACTCTGAACCCCAGCTGTCGGAAGAGGATGAGTATTGTTAATTGTTGTTTTTGCTGCTGCTTTTGTCACTTTTATCTGTTTGTTTTTCCTAATCTGTTCCAGAAGGGAGACCCAACATGATCGACCTCGAGGTGGTGCTTGGTGGACGTTCTACACTACAGTCGCCTCTTCCCTGATCTGGTCGGTGACTCCCACTGCACAAGAAGAACCTGCAGTGGTGAGTATATCAGATTCCTTTGGACATCAGTGACTGTTTGATGCTGCTTTTCAGTTTCGTTTTTCCTAATCTGTTTCAGAATGGAGACCCTACGCTTGGTGGACTTCCTACGTTCTGGACAACTTTGAAGAACTCTGAACCCCAGCGGTCGGAAGAGGATGAGTATTGTTAATTGTTTGCTGCTGCTTTTGTCTCTGTTAATTTGTTTGTTTTTCCTAATCTGTTCCAGAAGGGTGACCCAACATGGTCGACCTCGAGGTGGTGCTTGGTGGACATTCTACCCTACAGTCGCGTCTTCCCTGATCTCATCGGTGACTCCTACTGCACAAGAAGAATCTGCAGTGGTGAGTATATCAGATTCCTTTGGACATCAGTGACTGTTTGATGCTGCTTTTTAGTTTTGTTTTTCCTAATCTGTTCCAGGATGGAGACCCAAGGCTTGGTGGATTTCTGACGTCCAGCACAACTTTGAACATCTGAACACCAACTGTCAGAAGAAGATGAGTATTGTTACTTGTTTGCTGCTGCTCTCGTCCCTTTTCATTATTTAGTTTTTCCATTATTTTTGAAGTGTACAAAAATCCCTTTAGTCACAAAGCACTGAATACGATTCAAACACAGGTTGTTATTTGATATATAAACAGACTTTAGGGTTCAAGTTTATTTCATTTTTGAAATGAAATGTTTGGTGTGGTTTAAGGAATATTTGGTTGTTATTAGACCCTGAGATGGGTCAGTGACTAGGAGAAACATTGATTTTGATGCATTAGTTGTTTGTAGTAGCAGATCCAATGTAATCTTATTTTGTGATATATGATGGATTTTGAATCGGTCTCCGACTACAAGTAAAACATTTTTTTCCTACTAACCCAATTATAGCCTGGTTTTGTTTTAAGATGAATAAACATACAATAATAGTTTGAACCTGAAAAACATTTATTTTGCAAAGGACACTGAATGATGAACACTTAAATATGAACATTGAATATGAAACATGGGGCAGTTTGGTGTGTTGTTGGCGATGGGGAGAAGGGAAAAGATGGAGATGGTGAGTGAGTTCATCATGTGTGAATGTGAGAGTTCAGCTCAGGTGGAGCAGAGACTCCAAATCTCGCTCGTTCACTCGCAGTCACGCTCGTTCGCTCACTCTCGCTCGCTCACTCACTCACAGTCACTCACTCACTCTCGCTCGCTCGCTCACTCGCTCCCTCACTCCCTCACTCCCTCACTCAGTCACACATGATGCACTCACTCACCATCTCTCTTCCTTTCTCCCCATCTCCAACAACACACCCAACTGCCCCATGTTTCATATTCAATGTTTATATTTCAGTCTTCATCATTCAGGGTCATCTTTGCAAAATAAATATTTGTTCAGGTTGAACCTATTCTTGTTTATTTATCTTTAAACAAAACAGGGTAATAATTATTTAGTTGGAAAAAAGTTTGCTTATAGAAGGAGACGGTTCAAAATCCATCATATCACAAGATTATTAAATTGCATCTGCCACTACAGAAACTAACAATGCATCAAAATCAATGTTTCTTCCAATCACTGACCATCTCAGGGCCTGATAATAATAAATAGTCCTTGAAAGGTATTTTATGATTGATTGGAAAGGATTGTAGTTTTTCTGTTGATTTAAAGAGTTGCATAAACATTATGGCCTTTAAAGGGTTAGAATTTTAAAAATATAATTTGATGAGTATATCTCAGTCTGAAGTAGCGTTAAAAGAGTGACAATTTAAAGTTGAAAAAAATATGAACAATATTTTTGTAGGAGACAGTTTTTAGAAAAATCTGACATTGCAAAAAATAAGAATGCATCAGAATCAAAAGTTATTGTAGTTTTTTTTTCCCAATAAAAACAGTGTAGTTGCGTAAACAATATGGCCTTTAAAAGGTTCACCTTTTAAAAATATTAATATTTGATATGCATATTTCAGGATGAAGTAGCTTCAAAAGACTGACTCATTTAAAGTGGAAATAAATATTAAGATATTTTTACAGCAGTTTTTGGCAAGGGGCCGTTTTCTGCATCAAGGAACAAATGAGGGGGTTAGGGTTAGCTAACCTTAGTTAGTTATCCCCAAAACACCTGGTTCAGGTGCACAGGTTATCAGAGTTCTGCAGAGCTCGTTAACCACTTCCACTACACAAGAACCTACAGTGGTGAGTATATTAGACTCCTTTTGACATCAATGACACTTTGCTACTGCTTTTCAGTTTTGTTTTTCCTAATCTGTTCCAGAATTGAGACCCTAACACTTGGTGGACTTCTTACGTCCTGGACAACTTAGACGAACTCTGAACACCGGCTGTCAAAACAAGATGAGTGTTTTTTTGTTTGTGTCAATATGCACTTCTACTTTGGTCTGTCGTTTCATCTTCCTGTGTTGTCGTTGTTACACAAATGTGTACACTTAGCAAAACTTAGTTGACAGTAAACGGGTGCAGGTGTCGGAGGATTGATAACTCTGATTGGACGGAACTCTCCATACGTGACAGCAAAACAAAAATCTGCTCACAAGGATGGACAAACTGGAATCATGGCTTGGAAATGCAAAAGTAACTTTCTGGACAACTTTGTCAACACGATGATGGAGCAAATGGAGGAATTCATTCACCTCAGTGAATCTACTCTTGGAAAATGGATGGATCTGCATGATGATCTTTGAGGAAATGGGATCAGTGGATTCAAAACCTGGAGGAACGGAACACAAGAATCTGAAAAAAACCCAACATGAACTGTCCAACCAAAACCACTGACTAACAAAAGTTACCACCTCTTGTCCTTTCTGTTCCCCTCCCATTCCCCCCAACCGGTCGAGGCAGACGGCCGCACACTTTGAGTCTGGTTCTGCCAGAGATTTCTTCCTGTTAAAAGGGAGTTTTTTCTCTCCACTGTTGCCACGATTGCTTGCTCATTGTGTGAATTGTTGGGTTTCTCTTCTCTCTAATATTATGAATGATTTAAAAAAAAAAAAGGAGTGCAAGTCCGACTGTCACCTCCACGTGGTGCACTCTGGGTAACGCTAACGACGGCGGCAAACGATAAGTTTACCCGGACATTTGTGACTTATTTGAAAAGTTGATCTTTTTGAGTAAATGTTAATGTGTAGAATGTGTTTGAATGTTTGTCATTGTTGTGACGATAGTCAAGTTAATTTTCACTTCATGTGTTTTCATGTGTCCAGAAACGGCAGCAAAACATGGACTGGATTTCACCGACTGGACTTGATGTGGTTTCCCTGTGAGTCGACAAACTCATTTATTTCCTTGCTGTCCTTTTATTGCTTTCCTTTTCTCTTTCCTTCCATTCTTTTTCATGTCTTTCAGCCCTTTCTTTTTGCCATTTCCTCCATCCCTGTGTTCTCTCCTTCTCTAATGGACTTTATTGCTTCCTTCCTTTTTCTGATTAAATGAGGTTTTAGTCCAACCAGCAGGGGGCGTCACAGCCACTTCAGCCTCAGTGGGTGAAGCTGAGTCTTTTTTCTTTTCCATTTCTAATTCACAGTGTAAGTGGGGTTTAAAGCCAACAGGGTTTATGAAGAATAAGTTCTTGTTTTTATTGTTATTTAAAGCTAACTGTATTTTCTTCTCTGTATTGTTTTATTGCGTTGAAGAAAAGAGCCTGTGATTGTTTGACTTTAATTTCTACTTAACCTTTATATGTTTCTTTGATGCCGTTTTGTTTCTTTTCTGCTTTGTGTTGATGTTTTTTCCATCTTGAATCTTTTGTGTTAAATAAATAAATAAGTCACTTATTTGAAGTCTCTCGCTCTTTCACTCACACTCACTCTGCTGAACTGGCTGAACAAATGTGTGCCACATTCTGGCCCTCGGTGAAACTCTGTATGGCCTGAACCCTGAATGTTTTCTCAAGTTATTTATGGGCTGGCAGTGACTTGAATTCAGCAGCTTTGAATACATTTTTCATCTACACGTAATGTCACCTTTGTCCACTGGAGGTCAGGTTTTTGCAGTTCTGTTTTATGATGAATTATTTATGGCCTGGCAGGGTCTTAAACATAAAAAAACTGTTTCCCTCACAAAAGTTACTATTTATTTCACCAGTTTAGCAGCTCTAAATCTCATGTGACCTTACATGTAATGTCAAACGTGTCCACCAGAGGGCAGTTTCAACATGTAAACACATTTCAAGATCCTCTTCACCACCTACAAATCCTTCTTACCTTCAGACCTCCTCCATCGCCCCATTCACTCACACCGAACACGCTACACCGTCAAACATCTGTGTAGCCCCAGTTAAGCCCCTCAAGCATTTTATTTTAGATTTTATAAAATATATAATATAGATATATGTTTTTTTGAAGTTTAACATTTAAAAAGTTCAAGTAGCCATTCTGTTCCAATCCAATCCCTGTGTGTGTGAGTAAGAATGGAATAGGTGAGGGCGGGTCGCTACGGTAACTGTGGAGCTTCGGGCGCTGTCCGTGGTGCTGAAAGGCTGCTTTGTTGGATGAGTGTGTGACTTTGTTTTCTTTTTTTTCCCTCTACATGTAAAGTGACTTTTGTGATAGAGGAGGGAAGTGTGATGGAGCCTTGAGGGATTCTGGACTCATCACCAGGCTCGCTTCTCCTCGGCCTCAAATCTCCACGGACCTGAAACACAAGGAAAAGCAGCTGAAGCCACTTTCACTCATGACAATCCATCATTATTGAGTCACTGTGATGAAAGGAAGAAACTGTAGGGATGTTTTTAAGGTAGAACATTAGCTGAAAGGATGTTGTCGATGAATTCGTTCTTCATTGATGAAGCAGAGCATGAGAGAGAATAGATCAAAGCAGGAGAAACATCTTCTACATACGTAGAGTAAGATTAGAAGTAAGAGGAAGATTCTATTGAATAATATCTCAAATATCCAATGCCTTACCTGAACATTACTGGGCTCAGAGATGGAGAAGCTGGTCTCTTGAAAGTTGCTGCCATCTGCTGGTTTACCAGACAACGCCAGATCGGTCCTGCTGGATCTCAGTGCAGCATTTGATACGATAGATCATGAGATCCTGCTACATAGACTAGAACAAGATGTTGTGATTAGAGGATCTGCACTTGTCTGGTTCAAGTCCTATTTATGGGACAGATTTCAGTTTGTTAGTGTTAACGAGGACTACTCCATATTCACTAAGGTCAACTACGGAGTTCCTCAGGGTTCCGTGCTCGGACCTATTCTTTTTACCCTGTACATGCTGCCATTAGGCAACATTATCAGGAAACACAACATAGATTTCCATTGTTATGCAGACGACACCCAGCTATATGTATCTGTACGACCGGATGACCCAAACCCATCTATAAAACTCCAGGATTGTCTCATAGACATACAGACGTGGATGACTCTGAACTTTCTGATGCTTAACACAGAAAAAACTGAGGTCATGGTCCTTGGGCCAAAAGATATAAGAGCAGCACTTTTAAGTGGAGCTCTAAACCGAGGCAGTAACACTTCAGTCCCTTGCACTACAGTAAGGAACCTAGGAGTCCTGTTTGACCAGGATTTATCACTGGATGAACATATTAAGCATATATGTAGAACAGCCTTCTTCCACCTTCGCAACATTAAGACAATTAGAAATATTATATCACGACAAGACTCTGAGAAACTTATCCACGCCTTTATAACCTCTAGGCTGGATTACTGTAACTCCTTACTGTCTGGATGTCCTAGTAAGTCCTTGAGAAGCCTTCAACTTGTCCAGAACGCAGCAGCACGGATACTGACTGGAACCAGACGACGTGATTATACAACTCCTGTCTTGGCTTCTCTTCACTGGCTCCCAGTGAAAAGTAGAATAGATTTTAAAATACTTCTACTCACATACAAGGCCCTGAATAATCAGGCACCTTCTTATATTTGTGACTTAATCACTTTATATCAACCCAATAGACCCTGAACTCAGGTCTACTGGTTATTCCTAAAATAACTAGAAGTAGAATCGGTGGTAGAACATTTATCTACCAGGCTCCTCTCCTGTGGAACCAACTTCTGCTTTCAGTCAGACAGTCTGACTCTGTCTCTGCCTTTAAGGTGAGACTGAAAACCTACCTTTTTAACATAGACTATAGTCAAAGCTAGATCAGGTATGTCCTGATTAGAATAGTCTATCTTATGCTGCCATAGGCTTAGACTGCTGGAGGAATTTCCCATCATGCACTTAGAATGAGCACACAGACTTTGCACGAGCCGCACTTTCTCTACCCCGTCCTCAATTTCTCAACCCTCACCACTTACCCGATGTCCCCCATGACATGTAGACCATAAATCCACATTTAGACCATAAATCCACATGTAGCACATAAATCCACATGTACACCATACATCCACATGTACACCATAAATCCACATTTAGACCATAAATCCACATGTAGCACATAAATCCACATGTACACCATACATCCACATGTACACCATAAATCCACATGTACACCATAAATCCACATTTAGACCATAAATCCACATGTAGCACATAAATCCACATGTACACCATACATCCACATGTACACCATAAATCCACATTTAGACCATAAATCCACATGTAGCACATAAATCCACATGTACACCATACATCCACATGTACACCATAAATCCACATGTACACCATAAATCCACATGTAGACCATAAATCCACATGTAGCACATAAATCCACATGTAGACCATAAATTCACATGTAGACCTTCTCTAACTGATGTTTAATCTCTTACAGTTCTGCTGACACCAGTGAACGACATGAGGTCAGGACAGGAAAGAGGACTCCGTCATCTTCAAGTCTCTGACCACAACAGCCTTCACGACAGGCTGTGACAGATGATCCTGGCATTTAAAGACTTTTCACTTTTTATTCTTTGTCATTGTGTATTGTATGTTTTTGGTAACATCTACTGCACGTCTGTCCGTCCAGGGAGTGGATCCCTCAACTGTGGTTCTCCTTAAGGTTTCTACCCTTTTCCCTGTTAGAAGAGTTTTTTCGTTGGTAGTTTTTCCTTACCCTGGTCGAAGGACAGAGGATGTTACCAACCCTGTGAAGTCCCTGAGACAAACTATGTTTTGTAAACTGTGGGCTATACAAAAAATGATTGATTGATTGATTGATTTAACAGAAAAAAACCAAAAGTATCTTGGAATGTCTTGAAATTGTACACAGTCATAGTCAACGACACCCTGAACAAGAATCCGTTGAAAATATTTGCATATCTCTTAAGGAATATTTTTAATGAATTTTTGAAAATTAGGAAAGCGATCCATGCACTTAGGCAGTGACTTAACTTTTGATGTTTTTGGTTTGTTTTTAAAGCATTAAAGCTGCAGGAGTTCATCCATGTCGCCCAGTCGCTGGAAACAAACGTTTTGACACCGTGGATCACACAGCAGTATATCAGGTGAGACGAAGGAAACGATCCATTTGCCCTGATGCACTTAGTGACTTGACTTTTTTTTCAAAAAAGACCCCAAAAGTATCTTGGAATGTCTTGAAATTGTACACAGTCATAGTCAAGCATGCCCTGAACAAGAATCCGTTGAATATATTTGCATATCTCTTGAGGAATATTTTTAATGAATTTTTGAAAATCAGGAAAGCGATCCATGCACTGAGGCAGTGACTTAACTTTTGATGTTTTTGGGTTGTTTTTAAAGAATTAAAGCTGCAGGAGTTCATCCATGTCGTCCAGTCGCTGGAAACAAACGTTTGGACACCGTGGATCACACAGCAGGATATCAGGTGAGACGAAGGAAACGATCCATTTGCCCTGATGCACTTAGTGACTTGACTTTTTTTCAAAAAAAAACCCAAAAGTAAATTGGAATGTCTTGAAATTGTACACAGTCATAGTCAAGCATGCCCTGAACAAGAATCCGTTGAATATATTTGCATATCTCTTGAAGAATATTTTTAATGAATTTTTGAAAATCCGGAAAGCGATCCATGCACTTGGACATTCCAAGTATGTTGGAATGTCTTGAAATTGTACTCAGTCATAGTCAACGACGCCCTGAAGAAGAATCCGTTGAAAATATTTGCATATCTCTTAAGGAATATTTTTAATGAATTTTTGAAAATCAGGAAAGCGATCCATGCACTTAGGCAGTGACTTAACTTTTTTGTCAAAAAAGACCCCAAAAGTATCTTGGAATGTCTTGAAATTGTACACAGTCATAGTCAAGCATGCCCTGAACAAGAAACCGTTGAATATATTTGCATATCTCTTGAAGAATATTTTTAATGAACTTTTGAAAATCCGGAAAGCGATCCATGCACTTGGACATTCCAAGTATGTTGGAATGTCTTGAAATTGTACTCAGTCATAGTCAACGACGCCCTGAACAAGAATCCGTTGAAAATATTTGCATATCGCTTAAGGAATATTTTTAATGAATTTTTAAAAAAATCAGGAAAGCAATCCATGCACTTAGGCAGTGACTTAACTTTTTCGTCAAAAAAGACCCCAAAAGTATCTTGGAATGTCTTGAAATTGTACACAGTCATAGTCAAGAATGCCCTGAACAAGAATCCGTTGAATATATTTGCATATCTTTTGAAGAATATTTTTAATGAATTTTTGAAAATCCGGAAAGCGATCCATGCACTTAGGCAGTGACTTAACTTTTTCGTCAAAAAAGACCCCAAAAGTATCTTGGAATGTCTTGAAATTGTACACAGTCATAGTCAAGCATGCCCTGAACAAGAATCCGTTGAATATATTTGCATATCTCTTAAGGAATATTTTTAATGAATTTTTGAAAATGAGGAATTTCTGTGCACTTAGGCAGTGACTTAACTTTTTATTCAAAAAAGACCCCAAAAGTATCTTGGAATGTCTTGAAATTGTACTCAGTCATAGTCAACGACGCCCTGAACAAGAATCCGTTGAAAATATTTGCATATCGCTTAAGGAATATTTTTAATGAATTTTTGAAAATCAGGAAAGCGATCCATGCACTTAGGCAGTGACTTAACTTTTTCGTCAAAAAAGACCCCAAAAGTATCTTGGAATGTCTTGAAATTGTACACAGTCATAGTCAAGCATGCCCTGAACAAGAATCCGTTGAATATATTTGCATATCTCTTGAAGAATATTTTTAATGAATTTTTGAAAATCCGGAAAGCGATCCATGCACTTGGACATTCCAAGTATGTTGGAATGTCTTGAAATTGTACTCAGTCATAGTCAACGACGCCCTGAACAAGAATCAATTGAAAATATTCGCATATCTCTTAAAGAATATTTTTAATGAATTTTTGAAAATCAGGAAAGCGATCCATGCACTTAGGTAAGTGACTTAACTTTTTTGTCAAAAAAGACCCCAAAAGTATCTTGGAATGTCTTGAAATTGTACACAGTCATAGTCAAGCATGCCCTGAACAAGAATCCATTGAATATATTTGCATATCGCTTAAGGAATATTTTTAATGAATTTTTGAAAATCAGGAAAGCGATCCATGCACTTAGGCAGTGACTTAACTTTTTCGTCAAAAAAGACCCCAAAAGTATCTTGGAATGTCTTGAAATTGTACACAGTCATAGTCAAGCATGCCCTGAACAAGAATCCGTTGAATATATTTGCATATCTCTTGAAGAATATTTTTAATGAATTTTTGAAAATCCGGAAAGCGATCCATGCACTTGGACATTCCAAGTATGTTGGAATGTCTTGAAATTGTACTCAGTCATAGTCAACGACGCCCTGAACAAGAATCAATTGAAAATATTCGCATATCTCTTAAGGAATATTTTTAATGAATTTTTGAAAATCAGGAAAGCAATCCATGCACTTAGGCAGTGACTTAACTTTTTTGTGAAAAAAGACCCCAAAGGTATCTTGGAATGTCTTGAAATTGTACACAGTCATAGTCAAGCATGCCCTGAACAAGAATCCGTTGAATATATTTGCATATCTCTTGAAGAATATTTTTAATGAACTTTTGAAAATCAGGAAAGCGATCCATGCACTTGGACATTCCAAGTATGTTGGAATGTCTTGAAATTGTACTCAGTCATAGTCAACGACGCCCTGAACAAGAATCCGTTGAAAATATATGCATATCGCTTAAGGAATATTTTTAATGAATTTTTGAAAATCAGGAAAGCGATCCATGCACTTAGGCAGTGACTTAACTTTTTATTCAAAAAAGACCCCAAAAGTATCTTGGAATGTCTTGCAATTGTACACAGTCATAGTCAAGCATGCCCTGAACAAGAATCCATTGAATATATTTGCATATCGCTTAAGGAATATTTTTAATGAATTTTTGAAAATCAGGAAAGCGATCCATGCACTTAGGCAGTGACTTAACTTTTTCGTCAAAAAAGACCCCAAAAGTATCTTGGAATGTCTTGAAATTGTACACAGTCATAGTGAAGCATGCCCTGAACAAGAATCCGTTGAATATATTTGCATATCTCTTGAAGAATATTTTTAATGAACTTTTGAAAATCAGGAAAGCGATCCATGCACTTGGACATTCCAAGTATGTTGGAATGTCTTGAAATTGTACTCAGTCATAGTCAACGACGCCCTGAACAAGAATCCGTTGAAAATATTTGCATATCGCTTAAGGAATATTTTTAATGAATTTTTGAAAATCAGGAAAGCGATCCATGCACTTAGGCAGTGACTTAACTTTTTTGTCAAAAAAGACCCCAAAAGTTTCTTGGAATGTCTTGAAATTGTACACAGTCATAGTCAAGCATGCCCTGAACAAGAATCCGTTGAATATATTTGCATATCTCTTGAAGAATATTTTTAATGAATTTTTGAAAATCCGAAAAGCGATCCATGCACTTGGACATTCCAAGTATGTTGGAATGTCTTGAAATTGTACTCAGTCATAGTCAACGACGCCCTGAACAAGAATCAATTGAAAATATTTGCATATCTCTTAAGGAATATTTTTAATGAATTTTTGAAAATGATGAAAGTCTGTGCACTTAGGCAGTGACTTAACTTTTTATTCAAAAAAGACCCCAAAAGTATCTTGGAATGTCTTGAAATTGTACACAGTCATAGTCAAGCATGCCCTGAACAAGAATCCGTTGAATATATTTGCATATCTCTTGAAGAATATTTTTAATGAACTTTTGAAAATCAGGAAAGCGATCCATGCACTTGGACATTCCAAGTATGTTGGAATGTCTTGAAATTGTACTCAGTCATAGTCAACGACGCCCTGAACAAGAATCCGTTGAAAATATTTGCATATCGCTTAAGGAATATTTTTAATGAATTTTTGAAAATCAGGAAAGCGATCCATGCACTTAGGCAGTGACTTAACTTTTTCGTCAAAAAAGACCCCAAAAGTATCTTGGAATGTCTTGAAATTGTACACAGTCATAGTCAAGCATGCCCTGAACAAGAATCCGTTGAATATATTTGCATATCTCTTGAAGAATATTTTTAATGAATTTTTGAAAATCCGAAAAGCGATCCATGCACTTGGACATTCCAAGTATGTTGGAATGTCTTGAAATTGTACTCAGTCATAGTCAACGACGCCCTGAACAAGAATCAATTGAAAATATTTGCATATCTCTTAAGGAATATTTTTAATGAATTTTTGAAAATTAGGAAAGCGATCCATGCACTTAGGCAGTGACTTAACTTTTGATGTTTTTGGTTTGTTTTTAAAGCATTAAAGCTGCAGGAGTTCATCCATGTCGCCCAGTCGCTGGAAACAAACGTTTGGACACCGTGGATCACACAGCAGGATATCAGGTGAGACGAAGGAAACGATCCATTTGCCCTGATGCACTTAGTGACTTGACTTTTTTTTCAAAAAAAACCCCAAAAGTAAATTGGAATGTCTTGAAATTGTACACAGTCATAGTCAAGCATGCCCTGAATAAGAATCCGTTGAATATATTTGCATATCTCTTGAAGAATATTTTTAATGAATTTTTGAAAATCCGGAAAGCGATCCATGCACTTGGACATTCCAAGTATGTTGGAATGTCTTGAAATTGTACTCAGTCATAGTCAACGACGCCCTGAACAAGAATCAATTGAAAATATTTGCATATCTCTTAAGGAATATTTTTAATGAATTTTTGAAAATCAGGAAAGCGATCCATGCACTTAGGCAGTGACTTAACTTTTTCGTCAAAAAAGACCCCAAAAGTATCTTGGAATGTCTTGAAATTGTACACAGTCATAGTCAAGCATGCCCTGAACAAGAATCCGTTGAATATATTTGCATATCTCTTGAGGAATATTTTTAATGAATTTTTGAAAATCAGGAAAGCGATCCATGCACTTAGGCAGTGACTTAACTTTTGATGTTTTTGGGTTGTTTTTAAAGAATTAAAGCTGCAGGAGTTCATCCATGTCGTCCAGTCGCTGGAAACAAACGTTTGGACACCGTGGATCACACAGCAGGATATCAGGTGAGACGAAGGAAACGATCCATTTGCCCTGATGCACTTAGTGACTTGACTTTTTTTTCAAAAAAAAACCCAAAAGTAAATTGGAATGTCTTGAAATTGTACACAGTCATAGTCAAGCATGCCCTGAACAAGAATCCGTTGAATATATTTGCATATCTCTTGAAGAATATTTTTAATGAATTTTTGAAAATCCGAAAAGCGATCCATGCACTTGGACATTCCAAGTTTGTTGGAATGTCTTGAAATTGTACTCAGTCATAGTCAACGACGCCCTGAACAAGAATCAATTGAAAATATTTGCATATCTCTTAAGGAATATTTTTAATGAATTTTTGAAAATGAGGAAAGTCTGTGCACTCAGGCAGTGACTTAACTTTTTATTCAAAAAAGACCCCAAAAGTATCTTGGAATGTCTTGAAATTGTACACAGTCATAGTCAAGCATGCCCTGAACAAGAATCCGTTGAATATATTTGCATATCTCTTGAAGAATATTTTTAATGAACTTTTGAAAATCAGGAAAGCGATCCATGCACTTGGACATTCCAAGTATGTTGGAATGTCTTGAAATTGTACTCAGTCATAGTCAACGACGCCCTGAACAAGAATCCGTTGAAAATATTTGCATATCGCTTAAGGAATATTTTTAATGAATTTTTGAAAATCAGGAAAGCGATCCATGCACTTAGGCAGTGACTTAACTTTTTCGTCAAAAAAGACCCCAAAAGTATCTTGGAATGTCTTGAAATTGTACACAGTCATAGTCAAGCATGCCCTGAACAAGAATCCGTTGAATATATTTGCATATCTCTTGAAGAATATTTTTAATGAATTTTTGAAAATCAGGAAAGCGATCCATGCACTTGGACATTCCAAGTATGTTGGAATGTTTTGAAATTGTACTCAGTCATAGTCAACGACGCCCTGAACAAGAATCCGTTGAAAATATTTGCATATCGCTTAAGGAATATTTTTAATGAATTTTTGAAAATCAGAAAAGCGATCCATGCACTTAGGCAGTGACTTAACTTTTTTGTCAAAAAAGACCCCAAAAGTATCTTAGAATGTCTTGAAATTGTACACAGTCATAGTCAAGCATGCCCTGAACAAGAATCCGTTGAATATATTTGCATATCTCTTGAAGAATATTTTTAATGAACTTTTGAAAATCAGGAAAGCGATCCATGCACTTGGACATTCCAAGTATGTTGGAATGTCTTGAAATTGTACTCAGTCATAGTCAACGACGCCCTGAACAAGAATCAATTGAAAATATTTGCATATCTCTTAAGGAATATTTTTAATGAATTTTTGAAAATGAGGAAAGTCTGTGCACTTAGGCAGTGACTTAACTTTTTATTCAAAAAAGACCCCAAAAGTATCTTGGAATGTCTTGAAATTGTACACAGTCATAGTCAAGCATGCCCTGAACAAGAATCCGTTGAATATATTTGCATATCTCTTGAAGAATATTTTTAATGAACTTTTGAAAATCAGGAAAGCGATCCATGCACTTGGACATTCCAAGTATGTTGGAATGTCTTGAAATTGTACTCAGTCATAGTCAACGACGCCCTGAACAAGAAT
Source organism: Microchirus variegatus (assembly GCF_963457635.1). Lineage (NCBI taxonomy): Eukaryota > Metazoa > Chordata > Actinopteri > Pleuronectiformes > Soleidae > Microchirus > Microchirus variegatus. Next base: position 13,603 of record NW_028154691.1, on the reverse strand, counting down.
CCGTTGAAAATATTTGCATATCGTTTAAGGAATATTTTTAAAGAATTTCTGAAAATCAGGAAAGCGATCCATGCACTTAGGCAGTGACTTAACTTTTTCGTCAAAAAAGACCCCAAAAGTATCTTGGAATGTCTTGAAATTGTACACAGTCATAGTCAAGAATGCCCTGAACAAGAATCCGTTGAATATATTTGCATATCTCTTGAAGAATATTTTTAATGAATTTTTGAAAATCCGGAAAGCGATCCATGCATTTGGACATTCCAAGTATGTTGGAATGTCTTGAAATTGTACTCGGTCATAGTCAACGACGCCCTGAACAAAAATCCATTGAAAATATTTGCATATCTCTTAAGGAATATTTTTAATGAATTTTTGAAAATGATGAAAGTCTGTGCACTTAGGCAGTGACTTAACTTTTTATTCAAAAAAGACCCCAAAGGTATCTTGGAATGTCTTGAAATTGTACACAGTCATAGTCAAGCATGCCCTGAACAAGAATCCGTTGAATATATTTGCATATCTCTTGAAGAATATTTTTAATGAACTTTTGAAAATCAGGAAAGCGATCCATGCACTTGGACATTCCAAGTATGTTGGAATGTCTTGAAATTGTACTCAGTCATAGTCAACGACGCCCTGAACAAGAATCCGTTGAAAATATTTGCATATCGCTTAAGGAATATTTTTAATGAATTTCTGAAAATGAGGAAAGCGATCCATGCACTTAGGCAGTGACTTAACTTTTTTGTCAAAAAAGACCCCAAAAGTATCTTGGAATGTCTTGAAATTGTACACAGTCATAGTCAAGCATGCCCTGAACAAGAATCCGTTGAATATATTTGCATATCTCTTGAAGAATATTTTTAATGAAATTTTGAAAATCCGAAAAGCGATCCATGCACTTGGACATTCCAAGTATGTTGGAATGTCTTGAAATTGTACTCAGTCATAGTCAACGACGCCCTGAACAAGAATCAATTGAAAATATTTGCATATCTCTTAAGGAATATTTTTAATGAATTTTTGAAAATGAGGAAAGTCTGTGCACTTAGGCAGTGACTTAACTTTTTATTCAAAAAAGACCCCAAAAGTATCTTGGAATGTCTTGAAATTGTACACAGTCATAGTCAAGCATGCCCTGAACAAGAATCCGTTGAATATATTTGCATATCTCTTGAAGAATATTTTTAATGAACTTTTGAAAATCAGGAAAGCGATCCATGCACTTGGACATTCCAAGTATGTTGGAATGTCTTGAAATTGTACTCAGTCATAGTCAACGACGCCCTGAACAAGAATCCGTTGAAAATATTTGCATATCGTTTAAGGAATATTTTTAAAGAATTTCTGAAAATCAGGAAAGCGATCCATGCACTTAGGCAGTGACTTAACTTTTTCGTCAAAAAAGACCCCAAAAGTATCTTGGAATGTCTTGAAATTGTACACAGTCATAGTCAAGAATGCCCTGAACAAGAATCCGTTGAATATATTTGCATATCTCTTGAAGAATATTTTTAATGAATTTTTGAAAATCCGGAAAGCGATCCATGCACTTGGACATTCCAAGTATGTTGGAATGTCTTGAAATTGTACTCGGTCATAGTCAACGACGCCCTGAACAAGAATCCATTGAAAATATTTGCATATCTCTTAAGGAATATTTTTAATGAATTTTTGAAAATGATGAAAGTCTGTGCACTTAGGCAGTGACTTAACTTTTTATTCAAAAAAGACCCCAAAGGTATCTTGGAATATCTTGAAATTGTACACAGTCATAGTCAAGCATGCCCTGAACAAGAATCCGTTGAATATATTTGCATATCTCTTGAAGAATATTTTTAATGAACTTTTGAAAATCAGGAAAGCGATCCATGCACTTGGACATTCCAAGTATGTTGGAATGTCTTGAAATTGTACTCAGTCATAGTCAACGACGCCCTGAACAAGAATCCGTTGAAAATATTTGCATATCGTTTAAGGAATATTTTTAAAGAATTTCTGAAAATCAGGAAAGCGATCCATGCACTTAGGCAGTGACTTAACTTTTTATTCAAAAAAGACCCCAAAAGTATCTTGAAATGTCTTGAAATTGTACACAGTCATAGTCAAGCATGCCCTGAACAAGAATCCGTTGAATATATTTGCATATCTCTTGAAGAATATTTTTAATGAACTTTTGAAAATCAGGAAAGCGATCCATGCACTTGGACATTCCAAGTATGTTGGAATGTCTTGAAATTGTACTCAGTCATAGTCAACGACGCCCTGAACAAGAATCCGTTGAAAATATTTGCATATCGTTTAAGGAATATTTTTAAAGAATTTCTGAAAATCAGGAAAGCGATCCATGCACTTAGGCAGTGACTTAACTTTTTCGTCAAAAAAGACCCCAAAAGTATCTTGGAATGTCTTGAAATTGTACACAGTCATAGTCAAGCATGCCCTGAACAAGAATCCGTTGAATATATTTGCATATCTCTTGAAGAATATTTTTAATGAATTTTTGAAAATCCGAAAAGCGATCCATGCACTTGGACATTCCAAGTATGTTGGAATGTCTTGAAATTGTACTCAGTCATAGTTAACGACGCCCTGAACAAGAATCAATTGAAAATATTTGCATATCTCTTAAGGAATATTTTTAATGAATTTTTGAAAATGAGGAAAGTCTGTGCACTTAGGCAGTGACTTAACTTTTTATTCAAAAAAGACCCCAAAAGTATCTTGGAATGTCTTGAAATTGTACACAGTCATAGTCAAGCATGCCCTGAACAAGAATCCGTTGAATATATTTGCATATCTCTTGAAGAATATTTTTAATGAACTTTTGAAAATCAGGAAAGCGATCCATGCACTTGGACATTCCAAGTATGTTGGAATGTCTTGAAATTGTACTCAGTCATAGTCAACGACGCCCTGAACAAGAATCCGTTGAAAATATTTGCATATCGTTTAAGGAATATTTTTAAAGAATTTCTGAAAATCAGGAAAGCGATCCATGCACTTAGGCAGTGACTTAACTTTTTCGTCAAAAAAGACCCCAAAAGTATCTTGGAATGTCTTGAAATTGTACACAGTCATAGTCAAGAATGCCCTGAACAAGAATCCGTTGAATATATTTGCATATCTCTTGAAGAATATTTTTAATGAATTTTTGAAAATCCGGAAAGCGATCCATGCACTTGGACATTCCAAGTATGTTGGAATGTCTTGAAATTGTACTCAGTCATAGTCAACGACGCCCTGAACAAAAATCCATTGAAAATATTTGCATATCTCTTAAGGAATATTTTTAATGAATTTTTGAAAATGATGAAAGTCTGTGCACTTAGGCAGTGACTTAACTTTTTATTCAAAAAAGACCCCAAAGGTATCTTGGAATGTCTTGAAATTGTACACAGTCATAGTCAAGCATGCCCTGAACAAGAATCCGTTGAATATATTTGCATATCTCTTGAAGAATATTTTTAATGAACTTTTGAAAATCAGGAAAGCGATCCATGCACTTGGACATTCCAAGTATGTTGGAATGTCTTGAAATTGTACTCAGTCATAGTCAACGACGCCCTGAACAAGAATCCGTTGAAAATATTTGCATATCGCTTAAGGAATATTTTTAATAAATTTCTGAAAATGAGGAAAGCGATCCATGCACTTAGGCAGTGACTTAACTTTTTTGTCTAAAAAGACCCCAAAAGTATCTTGGAATGTCTTGAAATTGTACACAGTCATAGTCAAGCATGCCCTGAACAAGAATCCGTTGAATATATTTGCATATCTCTTGAAGAATATTTTTAATGAAATTTTGAAAATCCGAAAATCGATCCATGCACTTGGACATTCCAAGTATGTTGGAATGTCTTGAAATTGTACTCAGTCATAGTCAACGACGCCCTGAACAAGAATCAATTGAAAATATTTGCATATCTCTTAAGGAATATTTTTAATGAATTTTTGAAAATGAGGAAAGTCTGTGCACTTCGGCAGTGACTTAACTTTTTATTCAAAAAAGACCCCAAAAGTATCTTGGAATGTCTTGAAATTGTACACAGTCATAGTCAAGCATGCCCTGAACAAGAATCCGTTGAATATATTTGCATATCTCTTGAAGAATATTTTTAATGAACTTTTGAAAATCAGGAAAGCGATCCATGCACTTGGACATTCCAAGTATGTTGGAATGTCTTGAAATTGTACTCAGTCATAGTCAACGACGCCCTGAACAAGAATCCGTTGAAAATATTTGCATATCGTTTAAGGAATATTTTTAAAGAATTTCTGAAAATCAGGAAAGCGATCCATGCACTTAGGCAGTGACTTAACTTTTTCGTCAAAAAAGACCCCAAAAGTATCTTGGAATGTCTTGAAATTGTACACAGTCATAGTCAAGAATGCCCTGAACAAGAATCCGTTGAATATATTTGCATATCTCTTGAAGAATATTTTTAATGAACTTTTGAAAATCCGGAAAGCGATCCATGCACTTGGACATTCCAAGTATGTTGGAATGTCTTGAAATTGTACTCGGTCATAGTCAACGACGCCCTGAACAAGAATCCATTGAAAATATTTGCATATCTCTTAAGGAATATTTTAAATGAATTTTTGAAAATGATGAAAGTCTGTGCACTTCGGCAGTGACTTAACTTTTTATTCAAAAAAGACCCCAAAGGTATCTTGGAATATCTTGAAATTGTACACAGTCATAGTCAAGCATGCCCTGAACAAGAATCCGTTGAAAATATTTGCATATCGCTTAAGGAATATTTTTAAAGAATTTCTGAAAATCAGGAAAGCGATCCATGCACTTAGGCAGTGACTTAACTTTTTCGTCAAAAAAGACCCCAAAAGTATCTTGGAATGTCTTGAAATTGTACACAGTCATAGTCAAGCATGCCCTGAACAAGAATCCGTTGAATATATTTGCATATCTCTTGAAGAATATTTTTAATGAATTTTTGAAAATCCGAAAAGTGATCCATGCACTTGGACATTCCAAGTATGTTGGAATGTCTTGAAATTGTACTCAGTCATAGTCAACGACGCCCTGAACAAGAATCAATTGAAAATATTTGCATATCTCTTAAGGAATATTTTTAATGAATTTTTGAAAATGATGAAAGTCTGTGCACTTAGGCAGTGACTTAACTTTTTATTCAAAAAAGACCCCAAAGGTATCTTGGAATGTCTTGAAATTGTACACAGTCATAGTCAAGCATGCCCTGAACAAGAATCCGTTGAATATATTTGCATATCTCTTGAAGAATATTTTTAATGAACTTTTGAAAATCAGGAAAGCGATCCATGCACTTGGATATTCCAAGTATGTTGGAATGTCTTGAAATTGTACTCAGTCATAGTCAACGACGCCCTGAACAAGAATCCGTTGAAAATATTTGCATATCGCTTAAGGAACATTTTTAATGAATTTTTGAAAATCAGGAAAGCGATCCATGCACTTAGGCAGTGACTTAACTTTTTTGTCAAAAAAGACCCCAAAAGTATCTTGGAATGTCTTGAAATTGTACACAGTCATAGTCAAGCATGCCCTGAACAAGAATCCGTTGAATATATTTGCATATCTCTTGAGGAATATTTTTAATGAATTTTTGAAAATCCGAAAAGCGATCCATGCACTTGGACATTCCAAGTATGTTGGAATGTCTTGAAATTGTACTCAGTCATAGTCAACGACGCCCTGAACAAGAATCAATTGAAAATATTTGCATATCTCTTAAGGAATATTTTTAATGAATTTTTGAAAATGAGGAAAGTCTGTGCACTTAGGCAGTGACTTAACTTTTTATTCAAAAAAGACCCCAAAAGTATCTTGGAATGTCTTGAAATTGTACACAGTCATAGTCAAGCATGCCCTGAACAAGAATCCGTTGAATATATTTGCATATCTCTTGAAGAATATTTTTAATGAACTTTTGAAAATCAGGAAAGCGATCCATGCACTTGGACATTCCAAGTATGTTGGAATGTCTTGAAATTGTACTCAGTCATAGTCAACGACGCCCTGAACAAGAATCCGTTGAAAATATTTGCATATCGTTTAAGGAATATTTTTAAAGAATTTCTGAAAATCAGGAAAGCGATCCATGCACTTAGGCAGTGACTTAACTTTTTCGTCAAAAAAGACCCCAAAAGTATCTTGGAATGTCTTGAAATTGTACACAGTCATAGTCAAGCATGCCCTGAACAAGAATCCGTTGAATATATTTGCATATCTCCTGAAGAATATTTTTAATGAATTTTTGAAAATCCGGAAAGCGATCCATGCACTTGGACATTCCAAGTATGTTGGAATGTCTTGAAATTGTACTCGGTCAGAGTCAACGACGCCCTGAACAAGAATCCATTGAAAATATTTGCATATCTCTTAAGGAATATTTTTAATGAATTTTTGAAAATGATGAAAGTCTGTGCACTTAGGCAGTGACTTAACTTTTTATTCAAAAAAGACCCCAAAAGTATCTTGGAATGTCTTGAAATTGTACACAGTCATAGTCAAGCATGCCCTGAACAAGAATCCGTTGAATATATTTGCATATCTCTTGAAGAATATTTTTAATGAACTTTTGAAAATCAGGAAAGCGATCCATGCACTTGGACATTCCAAGTATGTTGGAATGTCTTGAAATTGTACTCAGTCATAGTCAACGACGCCCTGAACAAGAATCCGTTGAAAATATTTGCATATCGCTTAAGGAATATTTTTAATGAATTTTTGAAAATCAGGAAAGCGATCCATGCACTTAGGCAGTGACTTAACTTTTTTGTCAAAAAAGACCCCAAAAGTATCTTGGAATGTCTTGAAATTGTACACAGTCATAGTCAAGCATGCCCTGAACAAGAATCCGTTGAATATATTTGCATATCTCTTGAAGAATATTTTTAATGAATTTTTGAAAATCCGAAAAGCGATCCATGCACTTGGACATTCCAAGTATGTTGGAATGTCTTGAAATTGTACTCAGTCATAGTCAACGACGCCCTGAACAAGAATCAATTGAAAATATTTGCATATCTCTTAAGGAATATTTTTAATGAATTTTTGAAAATGAGGAAAGTCTGTGCACTTAGGCAGTGACTTAACTTTTTATTCAAAAAAGACCCCAAAAGTATCTTGGAATGTCTTGAAATTGTACACAGTCATAGTCAAGCATGCCCTGAACAAGAATCCGTTGAATATATTTGCATATCTCTTGAAGAATATTTTTAATGAACTTTTGAAAATCAGGAAAGCGATCCATGCACTTGGACATTCCAAGTATGTTGGAATGTCTTGAAATTGTACTCAGTCATAGTCAACGACGCCCTGAACAAGAATCCGTTGAAAATATTTGCATATCGCTTAAGGAATATTTTTAATGAAATTTTGAAAATCAGAAAAGCGATCCATGCACTTAGGCAGTGACTTAACTTTTTTGTCAAAAAAGACCCCAAAAGTATCTTGGAATGTCTTGAAATTGTACACAGTCATAGTCAAGCATGCCCTGAACAAGAATCCGTTGAATATATTTGCATATCTCTTGAAGAATATTTTTAATGAATTTTTGAAAATCCGAAAAGCGATCCATGCACTTGGACATTCCAAGTATGTTGGAATGTCTTGAAATTGTACTCAGTCATAGTCAACGACGCCCTGAACAAGAATCAATTGAAAATATTTGCATATCTCTTAAGGAATATTTTTAATGAATTTTTGAAAATGAGGAAAGTCTGTGCACTTAGGCAGTGACTTAACTTTTTATTCAAAAAAGACCCCAAAAGTATCCTGGAATGTCTTGAAATTGTACACAGTCATAGTCAAGCATGCCCTGAACAAGAATCCGTTGAATATATTTGCATATCTCTTGAAGAATATTTTTAATGAACTTTTGAAAATCAGGAAAGCGATCCATGCACTTGGACATTCCAAGTATGTTGGAATGTCTTGAAATTGTACTCAGTCATAGTCAACGACGCCCTGAACAAGAATCCGTTGAAAATATTTGCATATCGTTTAAGGAATATTTTTAAAGAATTTCTGAAAATCAGGAAAGCGATCCATGCACTTAGGCAGTGACTTAACTTTTTCGTCAAAAAAGACCCCAAAAGTATCTTGGAATGTCTTGAAATTGTACACAGTCATAGTCAAGCATGCCCTGAACAAGAATCCATTGAATATATTTGCATATCTCTTGAAGAATATTTTTAATGAATTTTTGAAAATCCGGAAAGCGATCCATGCACTTGGACATTCCAAGTATGTTGGAATGTCTTGAAATTGTACTCGGTCATAGTCAACGACGCCCTGAACAAGGATCCATTGAAAATATTTGCATATCTCTTAAGGAATATTTTTAATGAATTTTTGAAAATGATGAAAGTCTGTGCACTTCGGCAGTGACTTAACTTTTTATCCAAAAAAGACCCCAAAGGTATCTTGGAATGTCTTGAAATTGTACACAGTCATAGTCAAGCATGCCCTGAACAAGAATCCGTTGAATATATTTGCATATCTCTTGAAGAATATTTTTAATGAACTTTTGAAAATCAGGAAAGCGATCCATGCACTTGGACATTCCAAGTATGTTGGAATGTCTTGAAATTGTACTCAGTCATAGTCAACGACGCCCTGAACAAGAATCCGTTGAAAATATTTGCATATCGCTTAAGGAATATTTTTAATGAATTTTTGAAAATCAGGAAAGCGATCCATGCACTTAGGCAGTGACTTAACTTTTTTGTCAAAAAAGACCCCAAAAGTATCTTGGAATGTCTTGAAATTGTACACAGTCATAGTCAAGCATGCCCTGAACAAGAATCCGTTGAATATATTTGCATATCTCTTGAAGAATATTTTTAATGAATTTTTTATAAAATCCGAAAAGCGATCCATGCACTTGGACATTCCAAGTATGTTGGAATGTCTTGAAATTGTACTCAGTCATAGTCAACGACGCCCTGAACAAGAATCCGTTGAATATATTTGCATATCTCTTGAGGAATATTTTTAATGAATTTTTGAAAATCAGGAAAGCGATCCATGCACTTAGGCAGTGACTTAACTTTTGATGTTTTTGGGTTGTTTTTAAAGAATTAAAGCTGCAGGAGTTCATCCATGTCGTCCAGTCGCTGGAAACAAACGTTTGGACACCGTGGATCACACAGCAGGATATCAGGTGAGACGAAGGAAACGATCCATTTGCCCTGATGCACTTAGTGACTTGACTTTTTTTTTAAAAAAACCCCAAAAGTAAATTGGAATGTCTTGAAATTGTACACAGTCATAGTCAAGCATGCCCTGAACAAGAATCCGTTGAATATATTTGCATATCTCTTGAAGAATATTTTTAATGAATTTATGAAAATCCGAAAAGCGATCCATGCACTTGGACATTCCAAGTATGTTGGAATGTCTTGAAATTGTACACAGTCATAGTCAAGCATGCCCTGAACAAGAATCCGTTGAATATATTTGCATATCTCTTGAAGAATATTTTTAATGAACTTTTGAAAATCAGGAAAGCGATCCATGCACTTGGACATTCCAAGTATGTTGGAATGTCTTGAAATTGTACTCAGTCATAGTCAACGACGCCCTGAACAAGAATCCGTTGAATATATTTGCATATCTCTTGAGGAATATTTTTAATGAATTTTTGAAAATCCGAAAAGCGATCCATGCACTTGGACATTCCAAGTATGTTGGAATGTCTTGAAATTGTACTCAGTCATAGTCAACGACGCCCTGAACAAGAATCCGTTGAAAATATTTGCATATCGCTTAAGGAATATTTTTAATGAATTTTTGAAAATCAGGAAAGCGATCCATGCACTTAGGCAGTGACTTAACTTTTTATTCAAAAAAGACCCCAAAAGTATCTTGGAATGTCTTGAAATTGTACACAGTCATAGTCAAGCATGCCCTGAACAAGAATCCGTTGAATATATTTGCATATCTCTTGAAGAATATTTTTAATGAAATTTTGAAAATCCGAAAAGCGATCCATGCACTTGGACATTCCAAGTATGTTGGAATGTCTTGAAATTGTACTCAGTCATAGTCAACGACGCCCTGAACAAGAATCAATTGAAAATATTTGCATATCTCTTAAGGAATATTTTTAATGAATTTTTGAAAATGAGGAAAGTCTGTGCACTTCGGCAGTGACTTAACTTTTTATTCAAAAAAGACCCCAAAAGTATCTTGGAATGTCTTGAAATTGTACACAGTCATAGTCAAGCATGCCCTGAACAAGAATCCGTTGAATATATTTGCATATCTCTTGAAGAATATTTTTAATGAACTTTTGAAAATCAGGAAAGCGATCCATGCACTTGGACATTCCAAGTATGTTGGAATGTCTTGAAATTGTACTCAGTCATAGTCAACGACGCCCTGAACAAGAATCCGTTGAAAATATTTGCATATCGTTTAAGGAATATTTTTAAAGAATTTCTGAAAATCAGGAAAGCGATCCATGCACTTAGGCAGTGACTTAACTTTTTCGTCAAAAAAGACCCCAAAAGTATCTTGGAATGTCTTGAAATTGTACACAGTCATAGTCAAGAATGCCCTGAACAAGAATCCGTTGAATATATTTGCATATCTCTTGAAGAATATTTTTAATGAACTTTTGAAAATCCGGAAAGCGATCCATGCACTTGGACATTCCAAGTATGTTGGAATGTCTTGAAATTGTACTCGGTCATAGTCAACGACGCCCTGAACAAGAATCCATTGAAAATATTTGCATATCTCTTAAGGAATATTTTAAATGAATTTTTGAAAATGATGAAAGTCTGTGCACTTAGGCAGTGACTTAACTTTTTATTCAAAAAAGACCCCAAAGGTATCTTGGAATATCTTGAAATTGTACACAGTCATAGTCAAGCATGCCCTGAACAAGAATCCGTTGAATATATTTGCATATCTCTTGAAGAATATTTTTAATGAACTTTTGAAAATCAGGAAAGCGATCCATGCACTTGGACATTCCAAGTATGTTGGAATGTCTTGAAATTGTACTCAGTCATAGTCAACGACGCCCTGAACAAGAATCCGTTGAAAATATTTGCATATCGCTTAAGGAATATTTTTAAAGAATTTCTGAAAATCAGGAAAGCGATCCATGCACTTAGGCAGTGACTTAACTTTTTCGTCAAAAAAGACCCCAAAAGTATCTTGGAATGTCTTGAAATTGTACACAGTCATAGTCAAGCATGCCCTGAACAAGAATCCGTTGAATATATTTGCATATCTCTTGAAGAATATTTTTAATGAATTTTTGAAAATCCGAAAAGTGATCCATGCACTTGGACATTCCAAGTATGTTGGAATGTCTTGAAATTGTACTCAGTCATAGTCAACGACGCCCTGAACAAGAATCAATTGAAAATATTTGCATATCTCTTAAGGAATATTTTTAATGAATTTTTGAAAATGATGAAAGTCTGTGCACTTAGGCAGTGACTTAACTTTTTATTCAAAAAAGACCCCAAAGGTATCTTGGAATGTCTTGAAATTGTACACAGTCATAGTCAAGCATGCCCTGAACAAGAATCCGTTGAATATATTTGCATATCTCTTGAAGAATATTTTTAATGAACTTTTGAAAATCAGGAAAGCGATCCATGCACTTGGATATTCCAAGTATGTTGGAATGTCTTGAAATTGTACTCAGTCATAGTCAACGACGCCCTGAACAAGAATCCGTTGAAAATATTTGCATATCGCTTAAGGAACATTTTTAATGAATTTTTGAAAATCAGGAAAGCGATCCATGCACTTAGGCAGTGACTTAACTTTTTTGTCAAAAAAGACCCCAAAAGTATCTTGGAATGTCTTGAAATTGTACACAGTCATAGTCAAGCATGCCCTGAACAAGAATCCGTTGAATATATTTGCATATCTCTTGAGGAATATTTTTAATGAATTTTTGAAAATCCGAAAAGCGATCCATGCACTTGGACATTCCAAGTATGTTGGAATGTCTTGAAATTGTACTCAGTCATAGTCAACGACGCCCTGAACAAGAATCAATTGAAAATATTTGCATATCTCTTAAGGAATATTTTTAATGAATTTTTGAAAATGAGGAAAGTCTGTGCACTTAGGCAGTGACTTAACTTTTTATTCAAAAAAGACCCCAAAAGTATCTTGGAATGTCTTGAAATTGTACACAGTCATAGTCAAGCATGCCCTGAACAAGAATCCGTTGAATATATTTGCATATCTCTTGAAGAATATTTTTAATGAACTTTTGAAAATCAGGAAAGCGATCCATGCACTTGGACATTCCAAGTATGTTGGAATGTCTTGAAATTGTACTCAGTCATAGTCAACGACGCCCTGAACAAGAATCCGTTGAAAATATTTGCATATCGTTTAAGGAATATTTTTAAAGAATTTCTGAAAATCAGGAAAGCGATCCATGCACTTAGGCAGTGACTTAACTTTTTCGTCAAAAAAGACCCCAAAAGTATCTTGGAATGTCTTGAAATTGTACACAGTCATAGTCAAGCATGCCCTGAACAAGAATCCGTTGAATATATTTGCATATCTCCTGAAGAATATTTTTAATGAATTTTTGAAAATCCGGAAAGCGATCCATGCACTTGGACATTCCAAGTATGTTGGAATGTCTTGAAATTGTACTCGGTCAGAGTCAACGACGCCCTGAACAAGAATCCATTGAAAATATTTGCATATCTCTTAAGGAATATTTTTAATGAATTTTTGAAAATGATGAAAGTCTGTGCACTTAGGCAGTGACTTAACTTTTTATTCAAAAAAGACCCCAAAAGTATCTTGGAATGTCTTGAAATTGTACACAGTCATAGTCAAGCATGCCCTGAACAAGAATCCGTTGAATATATTTGCATATCTCTTGAAGAATATTTTTAATGAACTTTTGAAAATCAGGAAAGCGATCCATGCACTTGGACATTCCAAGTATGTTGGAATGTCTTGAAATTGTACTCAGTCATAGTCAACGACGCCCTGAACAAGAATCCGTTGAAAATATTTGCATATCGCTTAAGGAATATTTTTAATGAAATTTTGAAAATCAGAAAAGCGATCCATGCACTTAGGCAGTGACTTAACTTTTTCTTCAAAAAAGACCCCAAAAGTATCTTGGAATGTCTTGAAGTTGTACACAGTCATAGTCAAGCATGCCCTGAACAAGAATCCATTGAATATATTTGCATATCTCTTGAAGAATATTTTTAATGAATTTTTGAAAATCCGGAAAGCGATCCATGCACTTGGACATTCCAAGTATGTTGGAATGTCTTGAAATTGTACTCGGTCATAGTCAACGACGCCCTGAACAAGGATCCATTGAAAATATTTGCATATCTCTTAAGGAATATTTTTAATGAATTTTTGAAAATGATGAAAGTCTGTGCACTTCGGCAGTGACTTAACTTTTTATCCAAAAAAGACCCCAAAGGTATCTTGGAATGTCTTGAAATTGTACACAGTCATAGTCAAGCATGCCCTGAACAAGAATCCGTTGAATATATTTGCATATCTCTTGAAGAATATTTTTAATGAACTTTTGAAAATCAGGAAAGCGATCCATGCACTTGGACATTCCAA